>NC_056728.1:472464423-472726923 GCF_019279795.1 Protopterus annectens
GTTCTACTGCTCTTTTAGGACATTGTCATATTATTTCATTGCTTTACAACTTCTGTGCACATATCCCAGGGGTCTGCTGTTCTTTCTACATACGTGCCATTTATGTCATTTTTTACATTTTGTGCATATTTTCTTTGGACATTCTCGGTGCCTTTCCACATTGGCATATTGCACCTATATGATACCTGACTTTGACAGCCTTCCGTTACTCCTCCGGTATGTTTGGGTAAATGTAAACCTTTTTTTTGGTTTACATTGCCGTTATACCTTACGCCTCGCCACGTGGATCGCTATTTGCCCTCATTTGCATGGTGCAATACCGCACACAGTGTGTTTTGCATACCTCGCCGGCGGGGACGGTCCGGCGCACGCCGGTAGTGCACGTGGAATTCATTCATACCTGAATCGCTAAGCAGCCATATTTGGCGTTATAACGCCGGCGCTATGCTGGCGCCTGGCGCAAGGTTCATGAATCCCGGGGATGGTTTTAGCGACTCGTGTTGGATTTATTGAATCTGCACCAACCAGTGTATCAATATAAAACATTCTTTGAAGAAAAGTAAGCCAAAAGAAAGGACAAAATATATGTTTTTCCAGTACTGAAGAGTTCATGTAGCTGTCCTGAAAATATCAGTTTCACACTGTAAGATTTGTATATTGTATAACTTGCCTGTTCAAAGACAGCAAAATTATAGAGATTTGCAAGAAGTTTCAGAAAAAACTCAGGGAAGTCAGTTCTTAAAAAGTGATCTGAAAAGAAAAACAAATTATATTTCTGATTACAGATGAATAGACATAAACATTGCTGTTTTTTCTTGCTTTTTTTTCTGGATTTTTTATAAAGGATGTACCTATTTGAAGACATCCTGGAAACACCACATACTGAAAACCTTCTCTATTTACAAAACCTATCTCTTTATTTACTTAAGCAAATTCCATTCTACTGCACTATTTAGGTATATGTATACACAGATACAAAACACATCTGTTGCCCAATATTTGCTGTTACTCATGCAATTACATAGATTAGATAGCTTACATTTCTAACTAAATTTAGCTGTGTCCTTAGTTGAGGAAATCTAGTTTCAGCCCATAAACAATTTTAACAGTCAGGTAATTTATTTTGTTCTTACTTTTAATCTGCTGGTGTGGTCCACAGTAGCCAGCTAACAGTAAATATATACCAAGGATTTCAGCCAAGGTTATAGTACAGTATTTTCAAAGATGAGGTTTACCCAGACCAGATCACTGAAAAATATTAAGCATTCAGGTAAACAAATCAGCAGTGAACCTTTGGATACTGTCAATAAGTACCAGACTTTAACCTCTTTACACAGATTCAGGCAGAAATGCAAAATAATTTATCTAGAGGAAGTCTAAGTCATCATATATAATTCCTGTGGAAACTTAACATAACTGATAACTCTAATGGCGAAATTCAGAAAACATCTACAGCTAAACTCTGGCAGTTGGCTCAGATGGTTAAGGCTGTGAGCTGTAATCCCTCTGCTACAGGTGTTGATTCTCTTAGCTGTCACTTGCCTGCTGCATGACCTTGAGCAAGTCTCTTAAACAGACATAGCTCTATGGTTTCCCCAAAAAAGAGACAATGTGTCCAGTAGGCCTACCTGGTTAACAAATGGGTATTAAATGCAAGGCTGTTGCCTGTATCATTGGTGTTTGCAATTTTAATGCAGTTTGTAAAAAAATACAAATTATAGTAATGCTAAGCATAAGCAAACATTGCTAGTGAATGGACTAATGAGAACAATTTTAAGAATTCCATGATACAATAACAATTATCAAGTAACACCAACTTGCAATAAAATTATACCCAGTTAAGAAGAGCATACTAAGGAATACAACATCCTGGAGAGAGGTTATGATATTCTGCAATATATATATTAGTGATGATATTCCGCTGTGGTACAGCAGTAGCGTTGTTACCTCACAGCAAGATGTTCTCCCATTCGAGTCTTGGCTTGGCTTGGGAATGCCTTCTGTGTGGAGTCTGCATGTCCTCCTCGCAGTTGGGTAGCATTTGAAAGACATGCGTGCGTAAATGGGCGTGTCTTTGTTGAAGGTTGGACGTCGAGCTGGCATCTCAGCGTTTCATAAAAATCTACTGCCAATCATTAGCGGACTGGAGTTCCGCTGTGGCAACCCCTTACCAGGAAAAAGCCGAAAGACAAACAACAACAGCACTGCATTAAACAAGATTTTGCAAGGATCTTTATGGCATTAATGTTGTATAATTCAACTCAGGAAAGACATTTAAAGCACTTCGGCCAACTTGATGACAGCAGAGGTGCATGAGATAGTGAAAATGGCACAGAACTGTGCTTCATTTCTAAAACCACGACATGTTAGATAACCAGGACTGTTGATAAAGAGACATTAGGCAAAATCTGCAACACATGTAGATCTCTTATGATTTCTTAGGAAATGTGCAGATAGGTCAGACACTGCATATTTTTACATATAGTGACTTTGTCAGTCAGGCACCACCATCAATGATATTTGACACCTTTCTAGATGTCACATGGAATATGTCCTTGAACAAGTCACAATTCCAGAGACATAACTGGAAAATCATTCTACCAGGGAGGCCTTTCAAAATCACTGGTAAGCCTTCAGTGCTAGCCATCATAGATTGTATGTGTATAATGGCCCCTATAAGCCATAATGGGCAGTGCTACATCAACAGCAAGGGACTGTACATCGACCACCAGTTTATGGGCACTAAATATGACCTTATTGCATACATCTGTGTTTTTCACCCCAGGCATGTGCATGAAACATAAGTGTGGCAGATTAGTAGCAACTGCCACATATTCACCAGTAGCTGTATACATAGTAGACACCTGGGAGGTGCATATCACAATAATGAAATGGCAATGGTAGAAACAACAAGAAATGGGAGGGCAGTATTCATTGTAGTATAACTCATAGGAATAGGCTGATATTTATCTTACAAGCAGTTCTAGACAACTCCTGCAAATATGTCTGATGCCATTTATAAGGTGTCTGAAAATGGCAGTGGAAAAATAATTTAAAATCACAATAAAATCAAAAGGGCATATGTATAGGTAGTTATATGGTAGACATGTGCTGTGTTTCACACCATGCCACATAACAGTAAGTCATGAGTGTAGAAATCAGTTGCATCCTCAGAAGCACAGGACACAATCTTTGATGCAGAGTCACAGAAGATGGAATGAGCATACCAAATAGCTTCTTGGCACCATGTCTGCCCATGACCTTGGCATAATTCCAAGGTGTAACACTTCACACTTTAGTTACCTCAGCCATGACCCAGGTGACAGTTCCATGTGGAACAAAGTTTGCTGGTGATGAGTCCACAGACGTAGCTTCCATATCAAAACCATAAATTCCCTGTGATGTTTGGGAAGAAGTACATGGATGTTTATGAGTGCTCCTAATTTTCAGTCTTTCTGTCCTTGACCAATCAGACCATGACACATCACCCTGATTCCCACAAGCACAGATGCACTCTCAGTACCTTGTTGTGTGCTGAATGTAAGCACAGACACAGTGAAAGGATCAATTTATGACAACAGAATTCAGGTCCCAGATAACCTTGGCTGTTCCTGGGGGCATTTCCCTACATATGCATGAAGAACATGGGCAGCTACAGATCAGATAGCCCAACATGCACATTCTTCCATGGAAGACTGAAAAAAGGTCATGCATCTCTTTACATGCGAAAGTCTGAATGTGCAAAGTGCCATAATAGCACCTGTAATTTCACCTCCTCATTGACAGGAATATTGGTAATATCTTAAGCAACTTCAGCTGAGTGTCACAAGAACAGGCAGTATCATTTATCAGCTACATTATACCATGTTCCACCTTTGCCAGCTCTGTGATGAGCTGCCAGTTGCTGTCCAGAAGAGCTGGAATGGACCAGGCAATATCTAGTTCTAAAACATCCAATATAATCTGCTCAAGGATTGGACCCCCACTGATACTTGTATCAACACCTCTGATAGTGCAGCTAAAGTGTATCATAACGGTTAGCATACCATGAATTGCATGTAGGGCACACACATTCTAATCAAAAGGATCCAATCCATCTGTCATGCTTTCATGGTATGTTAGTTTGTTTTCCATAAATCTATAGGCCAATCTATAATCAAATGGGATAGGTTATTTCAAGCACAAAAAGGGAAATTGGTTAGACTTAAAATATCCCTCAAGGGCAGCTTGTCTATTACTTGCCTATGAACCTATGAACCTATAAACTGGACAGCTATGATCCACCCCTTCAGTGAAGTCATCCGCCACATTCTTTCCATCCTGCCCACATGACTTACCAGCTTTTAAACATGAAAGCAAACTAAAGCCAATAAATATTTTGCAATATAAAATGACATTGAAAGCAATGGAAAACAAAAATATGTATTTTTCCTAGGACTTCAGTATAAATCCTACATAAGTAAGAGACACATAACCAAATATCAACAGAGAATGCTTTTTATATTTTCTTAATTTGAACTCAATTAATTAAACTTCTTAAATACAAATGAGCTTGAGGCACTCAAAATATCTTTGCTGCATGAATGGCTACAGACAGTCTGCACAAACACAAGTCCATCTGATGATTCTGCCTGAGTGCCATCTGTTGTAACTTTAGAGTGTTGCCCCAGTCCCATCAGATGCATCCCACATCAGCTAGTGAACACACTCAGAACACACTTCAACCATTCCTGCATCTAAAGGATACATATGTCTGCTAATGTGTGTGACAGCATTGCATTTCACTACAGGCATCTCATGAGAAAACTTCAGCCACTCAACAAGAGGCATGGAATCCGAGGTGAGCCCAGATACCCATACTACCCCCAAAAACAGTGTCCTTCCATGTCAATCCTAACCACACTGATCGACTGGAAACCCACGTGTACATATTGGTAAATTTAGGGGTCAGATACACATGAAGCAGGTACTATATAACTGCTATAGCAGCTACATAAGATACAAATACAAAACTGAGGCAAAAACAATACTCTCATATATGACTGTGTCCATCAGTCCTACATTAAACAGGGTAGTTGTCATGCAGAATTGCAAAGAATTGTAAAGGCAGCCAAGAAACAGGCTAGAAAATAAGAAACATACAACATTCCATAGATCATGAAGTCAAGTGCAGGTCTGTCCCTCTACCTATGATGGCTATGGACAAGTGCAGTGAGTAACATACATGAAGTGACAATGGCTAGATAATATCCAGTATGACAGCTCTTTGCTGTTCTGGCAAAACTCACTGTTTGGACTCTAGAACTTCTCCTTCCAATGTTTCTGTTGATCTATGTGTCACACAAATGTACGCAAGTTATGATCCATACAGGTTTGAAAAGTTATTGTATCGTGTAGCATGAGTTGGCAGTAAATGTGCTACCTACACAGGTGATATTAATCTACTTAGAACACTCGGATGCCACCTGCAGCCACAGAAGAGGAGCACAGAAAATGGTCCTGCAGGGTGAGTCTTGATAGAGGTCTCTCTCTATCAGAATACAAAAAGAGGAGGTGAATTTAGGTGACCCTCCTGAATGCCATGTGATATATATTAGTGATGTATGCCTAGATAGTAAACCAGAGCCTGCCACTGACCACAAATTGCCTAGTATGACCTAGCAATACCTGGCCATTGATCAGCCATGATTCCCTATGAACCTCATTCTCCTTCTCTGTAAAACAGCTATGTTATTACCTCAGAGACGCAGCCATGTCATTAAAAACTGCAAGACATAAAGGACAAAAGAACTTGAGGTACTCTTACTGCCCACTATGTGATCCATGTACATACAAGTCACAGTTTATAGAAATCTCAAAATGTGAATCTGCCACATATCTGAGGTCATAGACTTCTGCATACCCAGCAGTAACTGAAATACACTGACCATACCCTATTAGGCCCAAAGCAAAGCAAAATGACTGGCACCTATATCATGATCAACACAAGAAGAATGAATACCCAACTGCATTATGCTAGTGCTACGACTCAACCAGACAGAACAACCTATGTCACATGCACCTGGTAACATGTATCTTAGACATGCACATGGTGTGCCTAATGGAAATGGTACCATGCATGAAGTGGTCAAGAATGGACATCTCTGACACACTATGTAAGTATGCATGGAAAGAAAGGTGTTTCAGTTCCTATTTTATATACCAAATATTCCATGTTCCATATGCTGCTAAAACATTATCACAGATAAGATGACAGAGATATAATCAACCTGTCCAATGTCTAGCTTCACAGTAATGTAGAAAAATGAAAAAGTTACATCAGGTAGAAGGCATAAAGCAAACTGCTATAAAGAACTGCAGGTGACAACAGTTGCAACTGATGGCAAATATAACCTGTAATATGCACAAGACTGGTTAAGAGGCAAGCCATATGAGTAAGATAGCAGAAAGGAGAGAATATATGCAGCTCACTGCAGAAGCCAGCGAAGACTCATGAAAATAAATCCTTAATCAAAGCACACTATTTAAGGAAATCAATAATATGGCTGCTTCAGTGAGTATTGTTGAGTAAGCATTGCATATTGGGTGCATTAATGAACTTAATAACATTGTCTGCCTTTGTGTCTTGCTGTACAACACTAGCATACCTCTCGACTGTGCAGGTTTTTGCAGAATGCCCAGATTTTTGCCTCATATTTTTGGTCTGTTCCAAAACTGTGATTTTTTTTGACAAATCACTGGGATGATCTAAGGATTAAAGTCACTAAATAATGAAATGCATTTGATTTTCAGACTTCATATCCTTCAGAAAATGTATGCTAACACAAATCCTGTTATTCTAGCAACTTTTTAAGTTTATAAGAGAAATATATAAAATGTGCCACTATTTTTCAGCCCTTGCCCCCCATTATGTCAGGCTTTGTCTAGATTTCTTGAGTTAAAAGGTTGAGAGATACGAAAACTAGGTAAAAGTGTTTGACATAATATGCTTAGCTATATACAGGTCACTGTGAGTAGCATGCAGATAGATTTCCCCAAAGCATGCCTAGCCAGTGGCCATGTCCTAGTAGTGAGATGAGCAAGCTGCTAGGTGCACAGCTTGGGATGTAATGGTTTGTATATCTCATGGAGCACTTTCGCCAATAGTTATCTGCCATAGGAGGAAGGCTTTCTCTGTGTCACTGAAGAGTGGAAAAGGGTAAGTGAGGAGTTCAACCATACTAATAACCTCTCTTGGTTGGGGAACAAGCAGTGCCATGGATGCAAATGACATATCTAGACATGAGAAGGCATAATTGGAGGGTATTTGCCAGCAGGTGCAGAACTAGCCTCAAAAGCATTAGGCAAATGATTATTGTACAAACAGGTGCATAATAATGGCACAGGAGAAAACTGTGCAGTAAACTACTGTTGAGTCTATAGAGATGTTAAGTGTTTCATTGAGCTATGTATGGTATGTGATGGGGGGTGATTTTTTAACTGGTACAGGTAATAAATGTCCATAATACATATGTGTGTACAACCAGCTAGGATCAAGTCCACATGATGAGCTAACATGTAATGGCCAAAGGGTATGGCACATGATACTGAATGTCTCAACACTGACAGCATTATGATGCAAGATGAATCAGTATCATGCATGGGATAAAAGGTTGCTAATAGCAATATTTAAACACACATCCAGCATGGCACTGTCTTTGCATAATACTGATGTGTATCTGGATATAGGTTGACACACCCACACACACACACACACACACACACACACACACACGCACACACACGCACACACACGCACACACACGCACACACACAGACACACATACGCACACACACACACGCACACACGCGCACACACACACACACAACACACAGCACATGCACACGCACGCACGCACACACACACACACACACACACACACACACACACACACACACACACATGCCCACACACAAAGCCCATATAAACATTTCCTTTGGGTAAGGTATGAATCATGTACATCAAACACACATATTGTTCACATAAATGTGAAATAGTACGTAATGATACAGTTTAGTTACAATTTATATTGCAATGAAGAATCTATAAGGATTTGTAGATGTAGAACAACACAGTATGATTAGTATATTTATATCCCCCACACATTTCCTCAGGGAATGTCCATCAGTAATGCATCTAAGGGAATCACATGAGTCACACATACACATGCTGAAAGCAGCCTTGTGGAGTCTGCAACTTTGTTGCAGATGAGTGTTGCCTTGGTAACTACATGTTGCAACAGCATAAACCATACCTCCTAGCCATCCCTGATTTAGCCTCATATTTTTGCCTGGTTCCTCATACATTTTTTGAATTTCTGGTAAATTACTGAGGATTGAAATGTGGATTTTGTTATTTATTCCACTAAACAAAACCCTTCCTTATACCCTTCTACTCCTTTCCCCCCTGCTCTCTATCTGAATTTTGCTATCGCTCAGTCTTACCCCTACCAATAGAAAGTCCTCTCTAACTTCAATTCTTCAAAGAACTTTCTTTTCTGTCATACCTTTTAGTAACCTATAATTGTCTTCTATCTCTGACCCATTGCTAACTTTCAGAACTCTTTTCAATATGCTCCCCCCCTCAATTTGTTATCTAAACTTTGTAACAGCTGTATTTCTATATTTTAAACATCTTGTTACCTATATTTTTATCTGTATTAAATAATACATTCCTATATTTTAAACATCTTATTACCTACACTATTATTTCTATTTAACATCTATTCCTACATGTTTTTGTTACTAAATGTTTTTGATAATATTGGAGCTTTTCTCCCCGGGCCTCCGCTGAAAATGGATATGTATCCAGTCGGACTTTCCCGGTTAACAAATGTAAAATAAATAAAAATAAAATAAAACTTTAAAGTGAAATGTGTAATTAGTGTATAGTACAGTTTACGGACTTGCCAATCTTCACACGCTTGTTAACATAGATTTTATCTATCTATATAGATAGATAGATATACATCTATAAAAAAATAGAGTTAACCGCCTGTTTAGTTTTGGGATGGATCAATTCAGCTTGGATCTCCACTGGTGAGGATGCACAACAAACAAGCCAAAGTATGAGAGGATGATCCCTGATTCTTCTTAATTTTAACTCTTCAAAAAGATCAGGTTAATGATGTTTTACCATTCAAGCACCTCAGCTATAAAAGAAACATGAGGAGAAAAAAACAAATAACAATAGAAATAGACTTATGGTTTTGGGGCCCTTATTGGTTTTTCAGCCAGTACTGTCAGATTTAGTAAAAGTTTTTATGATTAAGTCCTCATGTGCCAGCTGAAGTGCCCTCATCTTAAGATGCTTGACAATAATCTGTGCTCTCAATTCACTTTACAAACCCTGCCGGATTTTGGTGTATCAGCTTCAAAATTGCTGCTGTAGTCAGTGGGTCAAAAGCTTAGTAAATAGCTTGGTTTTAGTTGCTTAGTGAAAGTGAACTGTAATTTGCAGCTAGAGTCTTGTCTTTGCCTATTTCATGGAGCACTATAAAATGGGATTCATGGAAGGAAACGGGTATGGCCTAAGGAATACATTTCGCAATAAAGTGCGCACACGGGATAATATCAGTGGCATTAGGACTTTGTATATGTCTGCTTCCAGACCATCTCAGCTTAGTGCCTTTCCAGGGAGAGTTGTTTTATGGCCTTTTCTATACCTTGTAGCCTTAGCAAAGCTTAAATGTCTTTCCATCCAGTTTCAGGAGAGTTACCTTCTTCAGAAAATTCCTAATTACCTCTGAACTTGAGAATCAACTTTTCTCCTGACCAAAATGCAGTGACTTCCAGTTTTCCTCAAAGGCTGTGTTGCTATCCCTCTACTTTGTGACTGGCCTAGTTTGTCTGCTGATCATGGTTATAGTGCTAAAATTCCTTTATATATTAGGTAGAAAGCGAAGAATGGCCTGGTTTCTGTTTCATTTTCCAGGCTTTCATCAGTGCTGTTTGTAACTACAGGTGGAAGAAATCATTTAAGTGCAGGGCCATTGTTTTTTTTTTGTTTTGTTTTTTTTTTTATGGCTTGGGTGTAATACTTTTTTTGCATAAAGATAAGGGAATCAGTATCTGTTAACAGGTCAAGCCACAGTGGAGGATTTGGACAAGCATGAATCCAGTGGGAATAACTCCAACAAGATTGTATCCGCCTTGTGCTTCTGTTGTTCAGCCTCTTTGACCACATTGTCCATGGTTTAATGTGTTAGCACATTTTGAAGATACAACTTCTATAACATCATGGCTCCTTCTGTATCAGATCTTTATTGATCAGCTTCCATGTTAGATATAGGGTGTGACATATTTGAAAACTGTCAGGATGCCATTTCTTTGGTATATGTCTAGTCTGAATTCTCACAATACACAACTAAGTCTAGTCTGTCTTCTCATGATTCTTTATAACTTCACAAGTTATCACTCTAGCAATATCCCTAAACTTAGTAGCACACTATATTATGCACTCTCATATACAGACACCGCACATTATAATAATATCTGTCCACAATTGTTCAAGAACTACATAACAGACCAATTCAGAACTAAACACATATGCTCTCATTCCTACCCCAAAAAAACATAATACTTTCTCACACTCAACACTGAACTCCAACATCTGTATCACCATTTTAACACTAGGCTTACCATAAGTGTGTATATCCACCCCAACCCAGGCCCAAATCCATCCTGTCCAACACAAACTGCTCCAACACAAATGTCAGAACATAACACCCCCACTATCTTCATCCCTGGGCAAATCAACAACAGCAGCAAAACCAACCATCTTTTAATGCTCAGTATTAATATTAGAAGTATCAAAAATAAAATACCTGAACTCCAGGCCACAATAGTACACTATTCCCCAGACATAGTTGCTTTAACAGAAACCTGGCTGAATAAAAACATAGCTAACTCAGAAGTTCTCCCTACTGGCTACAATATCATTAGACAAGATAGACCACTTCATAAAGGGGGTGGAACTGTCTTACTGTATAAGTCCAACTTAACTGTATGTCAATTACCAAACTCCTACCCCTCCCTCAGTAATTGGGACATACTTATCTCACAACTTCAACTTCACCCTAAAAAGGTCATCACCTCAATTGTGATCTATATTTCACCTGGTAATACACCTGCTAGCCTTGAAGACTTCTTATCCTGGTGTTCTTCCACATACCCACAAGAAACCCTTATTCTGGGGGACTTCAACCTAGATTGGTTCACCTGTATATCAGAACAACCAAGTAATCTAATAAATCTCCATGGATATCAGCAGCTAGTCCAAATTCCAACTAGATGTGATAAAAAATCTAAAAGGGAATCCATCCTTGACTGGGTCCTAACAACCCCACATTGTACCCCCACACAGGCAGTCTCCCAGAAACCTTAAGTGACCACAACATAATATACCTTATACGTAGTAGAACAAGCATATGCAAAACCACTAACTATAAATCCATTAGAAACATAAAAAAATTCTCTCCTGAGGTCCTCAATACTTTACTCTGCAACTGTGACTGGACCCCCATAAAAACCCTCCCACTTCACCAGGATGTAGCATATTTCAACAAAACATTTCTACAACACCTAGACACTGTTGCTCCATTGTGCAAAATCAAGGTTAGAACCTCTTCAAACCCCTGGCTCAGTAAAGAAACCAAACAAATCCTCAAGTTCAGAGGCACTGCCTGGCTTTACTACCAAAGAAACAAAGAAACACAAAGCCTAACTAAGTACCAAGAACTGCGCAACCATGCAAAAAATGCATTAGGCTGGACAAAAACTCCTACTACACGACATTACAAACTAAATACCAACACAACCCCCCCCCCCCAAAATTTTGGAAAAATGTAAACCAACTACTAAAACCCACCCAAAAGGCTACCCCAAACCAACCACCCCTGACACTAAAGTTCCCATCGAAACACAATTCAACTCCCACTTTGTGAACTCAATTCTATCCTTAGTATCACATGACAGTTCTTACCTCACTATCCCCCCAACATAAATAACACTAATACAAGCTTTACCCTCAAAACAGTTTCCACCACTTCAATCAAAAGCATGCTCTCCAAACTAAAAACCTCATCAACAGCAGACTACCTACTCCCCAGCTATTTCTTGAAACTCACAGCAGATGCTATTGCTATCCCAATCTCCACTCTCATAAACAGATTAATTGTTGAAAACTATGTGCCAAAACTCTGGAAAATATCCTATGTTACACCCATACATAAAGGCAGGACCTCCACTGAACTTAATAACTACAGACCCATTGCTTTACTCTCCCCCATGGCCAAAATCCTAGAAAAATGCATCCATACCCAGGTGCTAAAATATCTCCTAGACAGCAACATCATGTCACCTACTCAGCATGGTTTCAGACCTGCCCATGGTACCACTACAGCCCTCCTCTGTTTCACAGACACAGTAAACTGTCTCAAAAATGAAGACATGCAGGTGTCAACTCTTTTTTTGGATATGTCCAAAGCATTTGACACAGTCTTGCACCAAATCCTGCTAAACAAACTAAACCAATATTACCTATTAAATTCCACTTACCTGGTTCCAAAGCTACTTAACTGACAGGTACCAAGCTGTGAAATGGGAAAATTCTCTCTCTCCGCAGCTGTCCATAACTATAGGAGTCCCACAGGGTTCTATCTTAGGACCACTACTATTCACAATCTTCACAAATGACCTCCATACCTCCATACAGCATGCATCTATCATTCAGTATGCAGATGATACTACCTTAATCTGTGCTGCACAAAACATTCCCACCCTCCTGAAAACAACTCAACTAGCATTTTCTAATGTTGAAAACTACCTTACCAAAGCCCAACTTATCCTCAATCCAAAGAAAACTCAGCTTATGATTATAATCAGTTCTAACAAAAACACTGATAACAGTCAATTCACTATCTACTCCACAAATGCTACTCCAATCACTCTAGTGGCACAGGCTAAGCTATTGGGAATAACCATAGACTCCCACCTAAAATTTGATAGTCATCTCAACTTAACTATTAAAAAAGTACATGCCAAACTGGGATCACTCTACCGTGCCAAACCGTTTCTTACCAACACACAAGATCAGCCATTGCTCACTCCCAACTTCTATCCACCCTACTCTATGCATCTCCCATTCTGACTAATCTCAACAAAACTGAACTAAGCAAAATGGAAGTCTGCTATAACAGAATTGCCCGCTTTGCTGCAAATTGCTCATATAGAACTCATCACTGTACTACTTTGAGACAGCTCCACTGGCTTGAACTGCCCAACCTCCTAACCTACAATCAGCTCTGCCTCTGTCATTCTATCTATTACCTCCCCAATAAGTGTCCTGCCCTCAAAACCCTAGTACAACATCACTCAGCCAAAAGGCCTCTTAGATCATCAAGCAAACTACTACTAGAAGTCACCAACAGCTACAATAGCTTTGGAGATGCACAATATAGTAGTTCAGTGGCCAAAAAATTGAACTCTCCCCACTAGCATACAAAACACATTGTACAAAGCCTCCTTTAAAAACCTCATTAGGCAACATTTCAAGCAAAGTTGGCAGTGATATGATTGTTCCCCAGGCTAGTGAAAGCAGATAAGGTACTTGATAACAGTTTTCACTCTTACTCACAAACACTGGCTAATGTACAATGTATGTACTGTACCTGTGTACTATGTATGTATTCTACCTATGTTCCAAATTTCAGCTGTACACCACAAATCTATTAATTAACTTTATTTTTAAATTAATATTTTTTGTTTGTTCTCTTCACTGTAATTGTTGAAGTGCTGCATACCACTGTAAAAACATGTCTGTTGTAATTTGTGTGTATAATGATCATGCCTAAATATCTAAATGTATCTGTAATTTTTCTATGCGGAGCTTTTCACCCCGGACCTCTGCTGAAAAAAGGACTTTTCAGCTCAGTCAGACACCCCCGGTTAACAAATGTAAAATAAAATAAATAAGTATAACTTCAAGGAAAAGTCTAAATATATGTGTATTTTACAGGCAGATAACATAAAGGATCATACTACCATGGCCCCTCACTGTCTCGAATGTTCAAAAGCCTAAAAATAATTTGTCATGGGGCTTGTTGGGGGGGGGTTAATCAAGCAATAATGCCCAACAGGGTATGTGTTAATGTGCAATTAATGCCCACCCAGGGGTGTTAGGAGGCCCAACGCTACAGGTGGAGGGCCTTGAAAACCCTGGAAGGGTGTTAATTGTACACTAACATAACCCAGGAGGGCATTATTGTATTTAGAGAATGGGATCTCTGTAAAATTGTTGTGTTTTACTTACTTATATATGCATTTATTTATAACTATATTTTTAGTATATTTTTGATGTAAAATAGTTCCTCTGCCTAATTTTTCAAACTTGCTGTAATATATGTTAATGGTATTGGAGGAAGCAGTTTACATCCGAAATATATATTTAAAAAAAATAATGAGGTATTTACTTTATTTTTTAGTCCCTTACTCCTAACTCATTTGGTTGGCAGTCATTGGACTTGAAATTAGTAAATAATGACATACACTTGAGCTTCAGACTTTTATTTCCTTCAGAAAATTCATGGTAACATAAATCCTTTACTTAAGCAACTTTGTAATTTTATAAGAGCAATAATTAAAATCTGTTTTTATTTTAGGGCCTTTGTTCCCCATTTATTTTAGACTTTATCCAGATTTCTTCAGCTATAGCCAGTAGTCATCTCACTCACACTCACTCACTCACTCTCTCTCTCTCTCTCTCTCTCTCTCACACACACACACACACACACACACACACACACACACACACACACACACACACACATACACACACACTTTTTTTCTGATTCATTTATTTTCAGTCATCTGTCTCACACTTATTTTCATGCACCCATAAACTCTCTCTCGCACATACACACACACACACACACACACACACACACACACACACACACACACACAAACATGGACACACGCACGCACACACACACACACACACACACACACACACACACACACACACACACACACACACACACACACACACACACACACACGCTTTTTATTTCACACACAAACAGCAGAAGCGCTGCTTAGCGAGTGTAAAATAATAGCTCAACTGATCTCTCTCTCTCTCACATTCATACACACATACACTCTCACACACGGATATAAACACACACACATTTTTTTATTTTTATTTTACTTTTTTTTTACATTTTACACTCACTAAACAGCAGAAGCTCTGCTTAGCAAATGTAAAATAATGGGAGCTGTTACCTTTTCTCAATCTGAGCTCCGCTGCAGATTGACATGCTGCCATGAAGCAGCGGACTCATGTTTCAGTGGGCATTGCTTGTGCATTAATACCCTACTGGAGAATGCTTGTTTTCCAATCAGGGTACTGATGTACAGTAAGTGCATTCTCTAATGAGCAATAACCCCTCTCACTATGGAGATAATGCAAAAGTATGTGCAAGACTATCTAGAGTTATTTGGCTTGGACACTTGTGACATCTGGTTCCTCTATGCCTTCTTTGAGTCCCACCAGCTTTAGGTTATTACTTTGCTTCCTTTTGTCTGAATCACTTGGTTTAGACTGTGGTATCTGAACTGGTTGTGCAGGAGGCCAGGATGATGGTGGAAAACTAAAGGAATGCCATCCTGGCCACCCAAATCTCAAGGTCTACTTTGCTCTGGTTTTCCTGTACTTTTAGTTCTGATGTGACATTCATCATTTTAACTAGAAAGGCTATAATATTATCCATTTTTAAACCATGATCTCCATCCCAGTCAGGGGTGTACTTTTGTAAGGAAGGTCTGTATTTGTTTGTTTGCATCAGCTTTATAAACTAGTGTAATTCTTCCATTGAGTCAGTGGGTTGAACCTGCTTTCAGAGCGACTGTAGCTATATATGTAGTTAATGATTTTATGACCATCACTCATCTTAAATATTCCTTTTGTTGTAATATAATCTTCTGAGCAAGAAATTCCTGCTGCAGCTCACAGCCCAGCAAACTAAGCTATTGCCATTTTTGCAGTATTCTCTGCCTCCAATAACTATAAAGTAGGGCTGAAAAGAAAGACATGCAGAAATTGACATGATATAGAGACCCAAGAATCTGATCTAATTATTTTACACATATGAAACTTGCTTCCAGCAGACTGAGAAAAATATCATCTTATAATGGAAGTGGAATTTTTAGAAAAAATTCCAGTGGTATGTTGCAGTCATTTTGTTAAAAGACCTGGCTATTGCCACTTGTGTTATCTTTGATAAACATAGATAGTGGTCATTGCTTTATGAGGTTCTTGTAGAATATGATTGGGTTGGAGATTTTGGCCTTTCCAACTGAAAATGTTACAGCGAAAAGGCAATGGCCAATACAGTTTTGAGGAAGAAGTACCGAGTCTGAAAGTCTGTCTGTTTAATTTGTAATTACCTCCTTTGGTATACCAAGAATAGATTGGGTCTATACATGGGCTGACCACTTCAGTACATAAGAAACTGTTGTAAGTTTTAGTTATTCTTTCTTTGACATAGTTGTGAGTGTTTATATCCTCTGTTATAATGCAGGTTGTCTTTATCATAAGAGGAGCAATTATTCCAGCAATCCATAGGAGAGAGAGTGTAAATCATAGTTACTTTTATTTTTATGAATGTTTTATGATTTAGGATTCATTTAATAATAAACACAATTTGGGTCATGATCTCCTGTGCTGCAAGATATTACACCTAGTTTGAGTTTCATTTTCTGGGAAACAAAGAACAGGATACTACCAACAACTTTCTTACCAGCCTGAGGCTAGAAACTTAGTGGTATTATGACTATGACTAGAGTGCTATTGGGTGGTGGAGTCTGAGATAGTTTTTTTCAGATCTTTATTTCAACATGAATGTGTGCAAACATCAGTACTCATTTACCTTAAAATAAATATCTGTAAAACCTTATCCAAGACCCTGGCACACTATTTGTTCAATAGTAATACCCTGGCTTTTGATATTTGTTAAGTATAACCCCTAGTGATGTTCTCTGAGAATATTTTATACACTTTCATTGCTTGTGTTTTCCTTTTACCCAGCCTGCTGGGACTTTAGCAATATTGTTTGGTATTTGTATGGGGTGCAAGCAAGGTTAAAAGCTTTTGAAGATGCAATGGCTATGCTAACTAAAGTGCTTTTAGTAGAATGATCAGTACAGATACTGTCATAGCCAGCAAGCAGAATTCCTTCATCATCTGTGTGTGAATTTTATGTCAGGTTTCTGTTACTGTGAATATATCAGGGGTACACAAAAAAATGCAGCTATGCAAGTCAGTTATTTTATTACCCATCCTACAGGCATTTATATGTCATATTTTTTCATAGATTACATTGTATAGACATAGATTACATAGATTGGTACTAGGCTAACTGCCCCTGTGGGCCATTTCAAGCCTAGCCAATTACCCCATGTGAGAATCAAACCCCGCACCTTGTGTCTGTAAGGTACGCACCTTAACCATTATGCCAATCTCTCTCCCAATGCCTAAAAGGCTGCTGCAGAAAGGTATGTTAAGATTGCTCATGACAGTATTATGTGTGGCGTGTCCTGGATTGGCGTGAGTGTCTACACATTTTAAGAAAGATCTGAGTTTTGATGTCAACTGGAGTTTACATTTTTATTGAATATGCATGGTTTGTTTAATTTTAGTAATGTTTTTGTTTGTAGATATTTTAGAGTTAACAGGTCAATGGTGTTAGAATGGAATATCTGGGGGCTTATTGTTGTACTATTAGCTATTTTTAGATTGAGTGGTTTTGTATGCTGAGGGAGGGTAATAGCAGCATGATTTATTAAGTAGGATGTGGTAGTTTGTGAGTAGAATTAGCAGAAAGAAAAGAAATATGACTAGATGCATTACTTTGTATAATTAACATTTGTAACTATGTTGTGTTTGTTTTTCCATCCTAGTAAAGTGGATGCTATTTGCTTTCAGCTGGAAAGGGGTGTAGCAGTGACTGGTAATTTGATTACAAATCAGCTTATATTTTTTTATATCAGAAGTCAAGTGTTTACACTTTTCAGTTGTGAATAAGATGTTTTGGTTTTGTGTAAATGAAGTAGTGGTGAGAGTTAAAATGAAACCAGTTTAAGGAGTTGTACGTATGCATTTGAAGTGAAGCAGAAATGTATATGAAAAATTGGTACAGTATGATTTAGGTATAAGAGAAGGAGAGGCTTTAATTATTGGAGGTTGAGCAGTGAAAAGCAATAAAGTACATAAAAGAGAATGAGCAAGTGAGAGAAAGAGAGAACGTTAGTAAAGGTAGAAGTGGGGACAGGAGGAAAGTAACAGTTATAGTGGTTGATGCCATGGGCAGTTAAAAATATCAATCTAATTTACAAGTATGGCTTTAATAATTATCAGGAATGACTTTCATTGTATGGAGAAGAAGGGGTGGAACTGATCAGTAATAAAGGAAATAGGTTGGGGTGGGAGGAATGGGGTAGGGAAACAAAGTGGAGTTGAGTGCAGCAAGGCAAAGTGGAGCAGGAAGACCACAGCTGGTCTGTAACTGAAGCAATCTATTTTAATCCCCTCATTGACCCTAGTTTAATGGTTTACAAGGGGTCTTGAGGTACATGGCTTATGTTGCATCTGGTTCCTAAGTGAGACAAGTTAGTGAGGGATAGCTTATAAAAGTAAGAGTTAAACTACTTTAATGTCATAGTACTAATGGCATGTAACCTAATTACCCTATTCAAGTGTAGCAGCAATACATGCTGAGGTGCTACTGCTAAGAACAGAATTAATGTTTGCAGAAACACCTACCACAAGTAGCAAATTAAACAAACTATCATAAAATATAAGGGCTACACATACGAGACGCACCTCGTACTCTGCTCGACAGTGGCACAGGAAAATAACTTTCTTGGGTGGCGTAAGCCAGGGAACCTTGTTGGCTAGGCTTACGTAGGCCCTTGCGCTGATAGCCTAGTACCTACCTATGAATCTATGAACCTATGAACTTATCTGGTGGTCATAGAAATTGCAAAGGCCCAACAAATCAGTGTATATAATACAGCAAGTGCTATCACACTGTAAGTCAGAACAAGCAGAAAGAAAAACTCAAAGCTTTTTTGTGCTTCTAGCTGTCGTTAGGTAAGCAAATCACCTTTAACATTCAGAATGGGGAGACTATCTACAGTATTTGAGAATAGTTACACCCTTTACATTGAAACATAAGCCACTTTACTTAAGATTAAAGATTAACTTACATTAAACAGAAGATAACTTATCTAAGAATACTTTACATTAAACTGATGAGAAATATTTACTGAATTTTATATCAACCAGAATTCCCCAGTGTAAGGAAAGAAATAGTCAATGCAGAGAGGAATTGAGAAGAAAGCTCATAGTTTAGTTCTGGTGCACCTTCTTACATTTTGCTTTAAATGAGTAATTACTAATTTTCCACAAGAAAGAATTCTGGGGAAATCAATTATTCATTATGAGAGAGACACAGTGCATTTATTTTTTTTTTCAGATTAATTTCTGTAGATAACTAGTATATGTATCCAAATGAAAACAAATAACATCACATCTTCCTTGTATACTGAGCTATTTGTAGGGAGCTGACGATATCTTTACTTCAAGCTGACATAAGGACTCTAAATAACTTAAATTTTCTTAGGAATTGTTCTTGGATAACTTTTGTGTCTTGCTGCAGCTTGTCGGAGAACTCGGCTTTGAGACCTCTTCATCTTTGATGTTTGCTACTACATATCATCAGATGAATGAGGAACCTTTTAGTAGTTATTATACTGCTTTGTGTAAAGTGGTGAATTCATATACTTCAGTTTTAGTTAGAGTTTGATTCTTGCTGGAAACAATACCCAAACCTTAGTGATCTTACTCTAAAGATATTTCAGTAGTGACCAGGTCTCTTATTCAGAATCTCCAGTGAACAATAATTATCCTGGTGAATGACCTTCACACATAAGAGATTGTATCTAAGCTATTCTAAGGACCAATTTTTTATCATGGTGCAAAATAAATTTCATTCTGATGAATCTTAGGAAATGTATTGCTGAGATGAGGCATACATTTAATAAGCGTTGTACTCTCCCTATACAGGAAATCAAACTTGTTAGTGTCTTCTTTCCCTTTCAGGAAACCATGGATTTTAATACTAGCCCTTCTGAACCACTTTCCTCCAGATCTTCATTTGTTTTCAGGCAGAGTTAGCATTAATTTTCAGAGAAAAACAAGTTATGCTTTATCTTCCTTTATCTTCCTGGAGCTTGCACTCTAAAGAGTTTCTAATGCCTGCCTGTGCATTTTAGTATTGAGGTACCAGTGTCTTGATGTTATATACAGAGGAGCTGTAGATGCTTTAGGTCCATTAACATACTTTGGTAAATCAGTATATGTACTTGTCATATAGCTGAATTTCTCACCCTTTCTATTATTACTTCTTTCAGATTTCTGTCTGTTTCAGTCATATTGGCTCTTGTGGGCTCCTATTGTATCTTCTTTAGAGCTAACTTCAAATCTGCTTCTTCTGAGAAATAATTTTAAATTATGTCATAGAATCCATAATTTTAACAGTTAGAATCTGTAATTTTAATAGTAAGGCATAATGCAAAGTAATTTCTTTCAAATTATATGAAAGATACTTCATTGTATTCATTTTTATCAGGCAAGATCAACAGATGAATAATACTGGATAAGAATATTTGAAATTATTTTTAATAATATGGAGGCCATTTTGATCTTATCATATGGAAGAACTTGATTATGTTTTAAGTTCATAGGTTCATAGGTAGGTAGCCAACAGTGTATTGGCTTTTGCCACCCATGTAGTGTTAAATTCCTGCCCCTCTATCGAGCAGAGCTCCAGACATAATCCCAGGGGTGAATTTCCTATCACCCATTCACTTATCAAAGTTTTTCTTGAAGAGTGCTAATGATGAGCTCTGTTTGATGTAGATGGGAATTTTGTTCCAGAGCATGGGAAGTCTCTGGGACAAGAATCTATCCCTCCAGCATGTCCTATTTATTGTTGTGGTGAGGTTTAGGTCCTTAGAGCGTGTAGCTCGGGGAGATTGGGATTTCTTAACTGGAGCATGGCCATAAATTCTGGGTTTGACATGGCTTTGTATGTTAGACAGAGGTCTCCTTGAAGTAAACGGTATGTTACCAAGTAGAGTTGGAGTTTCTTGAGTCGGTCGGCATAGGGCAACTGTTTGAAGCCAGCAATCCTCTTGGTGAGGTACTTTTGGGGCCTCTCCAGTTGTTCTAGGTGTCTTCTGAGGTACATCCCAAATGGGGCATTGTATTCAATGAGGGGTCTGATAAGTGATGAGTAGAGGGGGATGATGACTTCCCTATTTCTAGATGTGAACCCTTTTGTGATCAGGTGGGCCACATAGAAAGATTTTCTGACCACTGTGGCAATGTGGTTATCGAATGGGAGGTTACTATCCACTTGAGTCCCAAGGTCTCTTATCACACATTCTGTGTTAAGTGAACTTCCCCCATTTAGTAATTCATGGGTACTGTGTTTTTACCAAAGGGGATAACAATGCACTTTTTGGCATTTAGCTTGAGGCCATGATTTTGACACCAGGTGTCTGTCTTGGTGAGGCCTTTTTGCAGGATGTCTGCATTGGCAGGGGAATCAATAATGGCATCTAGTTTGCAGTCATATGCGAAGTTGGTTAGCCATAGACCCTCAGTGCTAGCTTGCACTTTAGAGAAGTATATACCAAACAGGAGAGGTTCCAAGACTGAACCCTGGGGCACTCCACTTTTCACTGGTTTGAAGTTGGATCTCGAGTCTGCAACTCTCACCATGTGGGTTCTGTCTGTGAGCTAGTTGACCACCCATCTCATGATGTAAGGGTTTATGTTAAGGTTGATGAGTTTATCTATGATTCCTGAGTGGGGGATGGTGTCAAAGACTTTAGCGAGGTCCAGGTAGGCTGTGTGGATCACCTTGCCATCATCTATGGCCTTGGTAACTATTTCAAAGAAGTCTACCAGATTTAGGAGACATGATCTATCTTTCACAAATCTGAATTGGGTAGCATCCAAAGTTTGGAGGTTACCAATGACTTTGTTTATGAGTTCCGTGATGATACGCTCCATGGCCTTGCAGAACAGGCTTATCAGGCCAATAGGTCGATAGTTCCCAGGGTCTGTGGTGGTTCCTCCTTTGTGGAGTGGGGTAACCATTGCTGTGCGCCATTCAGTGGGCACATAGCCTGTGGTGAGGCTGTGCTTGAATGTGGAGTTTAGGTGGGGAGAGCTAGTTCATTCTTGAGTTCATGCAAGATGTATCCTGGGATGTTGGCTGGTCCCATGGATCCTGTGTTTTTGGCTTTAGAGAGTGCCATTTTTGCCTGCGCGTTTGTGATTGATGGGACTCTACAACCATCTGGTATAGTTATAGGCTTTTTAAGGGGTGAGGGGGCATAAAGTTTGCACTAAACCTATCTGCCAAGATGTTGACAATATCAGTTGGCTCTGTATATTTTGTGCCGTTCTGTTTTAGCTCTGTGCAGATCAGAGTGTTGCCATGGAGATTCTTGACATAGCTAAAGAATGCCTTGTGGTTGTCTTTGGTATCTGTGGCAATTTTTCTTTCAAAATTAGCTTTTGGAGGATTTAATGAGAGATCTTAGTTTCTTACTGAGGCCCATCAGTGAATTCCTCCATACCTGGGTTTTTACTCTCTTTTGCAACTTCCTTCTGCTGTAGAGTTTCTTAATGGCAGAGGACCACCAGATCAGCTTCCTTTTTTTGGAGGATAGCGTCTTGGTTTTGTTGGGGATAGCACGATCCATGCACTCATGCAGGTGCTTGTAGAGTGTATTTGTGTAATATTCAACAGTCATGACTGTATTGACTGTATTATCCATCTGCAGGGGCATTGCGAAGTTAGCCACCTCAGTTTTGAATAGCATGAAGTTCGTTTTGAAGAAATTTTTTACGATGGTTTCCTTGTGTGGGGTTGGGATGTGGATATCTAGGGTGATTAGTTTATGGTCTTATCTAACAAGCGAGGAGTTGATCTCAGGCATTGAGCACTGGTCACCCATGTTGGTAATGATCAGGTCCAGAATATTGTTGCCCCTGGTGGGGGTGTTAACAAGTTGATCCAGGGCATTAGAGTTTATAAATTCCATGAATTGTTGAGCAAGAGGATTAGTACAAGAGTAGTTTTCCCAGTTTATGTTAGGGTAGTTGAAATTGCCCATTATTATGGTATTTGGTTGGACCCTCATTTTTTTCCAATGTCCCCAGGAACGAGGAGTGAGGGTCCTGGGTCATGGTGGGGGATCTATAACAAGCTACAGTTTGGAATGCATTTTTGCCCAGGGTTAGTTGCACTTGGATGATTTCAGCGGCATTGTGTTTTGCAACTAGCCTGGAGGTGTGGATGTCCTTGATGAAGATGGACACACCTCTGCCCTTCATGTTTTGGTCCGGGTTTTATGTCCAAAACATGTGGTATGAATTATAGCCTGGTGGTGCTGGGGTACTCTCTGGAGCCTTGAACCAGGTCTCAGTCACTGCACAGATATCGATGTTCTCCATTTTGAGGAGTGCCTCGAGTGAGTGCATTTTGAGGTTTAGACTCCTAGCATTGAGCAGCATTGCCTCAGTTTTTCGTCACTTGTAGTTCTTATGGTGGCGGGCTTGTTTTTTGAGCCTTGCATAAAAAAAGCACTATGGGAACGGCAAGAGCCTTGGCCAATATCCTGAATCCCAGGGGTGACAGGTGCAGGCCATCTCTGGCGAAGCATCGTGGCCTGTCAAGCATGTTATCCCAGGCAGACAGATACTGGATCTCCTTTGAATGACACCAGAAGCTTACCCAATTGTTGAAGTTGATCATCTTATCCATATACTGTGGTATCATTCTTGGTGAAGGCAGGATGCTGCTCAGGGCTAGGGTCATACCTGCCTATGCTACAAGATCAGAGAGCTCTTCCATGTCTCTTTTCATGTAGTCCAGGGAGGTACATCTCAGGTCATTTACACCAACATGGACAATGACACAGTCATATTTGTACTTGCCTTGAAGTGACCTGAGTGCATGACTTATGCGGTGGATTCTGGTACCTGACAAGCAGCTGATAGTAACCTTCTCTTTGTCCAGCCTGGTGAGTGGGACGTTGGTGTGCCTGACTATAGAGTCACCTATCACTAGTGTGTTGGGTATGTTGTTTTGCCTTATGGGCTGTGGTTGTGTGGCACACTGAGTTTGTGGGCTATGTGTTGTTTGGGGTATGTTGGTGGGAGGAGGTTGCTTGTGTGTATGCTTTGGAGGCTTCTGTTGGCTAGGCAGATTTAGATTTTTAATCAGAGCCTCTGTATATGTCTTGGTGTTACTATGTGTGGGTTTTGGAGGTGTTGGTTTAGTTGGTCTATGTGTAGTGAGTGGGGTGCTGCAAGTTATAATCTTCTCCTCTTGACTGTCTGTTCCAGTCTTGGTTGGAGTGAGCTTTGCCTCTAGATTGGCTGTATAAGTGCATCTCTTGCTAGTGTTAGTGTTTGGTAGTAGGAGGAGAGGGTTGTCTGTGGACATGAGGCAGTTGTAACATTGTCTCAAGATGCCCAGGTTCATCAGGTAGGCTAGAGAATACACCGGGAGCTGTCTCTTGGACATGCATGAATTAATAGTAAAGACTGTTTGCTTTTGTTAAGTGGGGAAGTAGTTGTCAAGTAGGGAAGTATATAGACTATTCCCTTCTGGCAGATGCGGGGTTTGAGTGCTGGGGGTTATTTAGTGCTGCAGCAGATTTAGAACAAGTTCTGGGCTAAAAGGTGTGGGTCTGAGTGCTTTAGGCTGAAAGACTGACAAGTTATAAGGGAAAAACTGAAGAGCAGACTTTATGGAACCGGGGATAGTTAACCCTAGCTAACCGGTGCTGCACAGTGTGCAAAAACGCACAAATATGTGTTTTTATAGCAGAAAGATGAAAGGGACAGAAATTAGGCCAAAATGCCCAATAAACTAAAAATTGTGAGCTGAAAACCACTCCTGCAGGGACAGACAGGCTGCTCAAAGCTCCCCACTCTCACTGGTAAACAGAGAAACTTCCTTCTATCCAAGTAAGGTATGGGTAACACAGAAACTACAATACAGCCCTGGATTCAGCAAACTTTGAAAACTCGACTCTACTAGCTTCAGAAAGGTGGAAAACAAGTGCAGGATAGCTTATTTTTTGGGGGGGTTTTTTTTTTTTTTGTTTTTTTAAGAAGTTAAGGCAGTTAAAATGAAATAATCACTTTAAAGCACAGTAAAATGGCTATCATGCTTGAGTGTGTAGCCTACAACAGTTAAAACAGTTTAAATGCTCACAGAAACGATTTTAAAAGCGCAAACAGTAAGTACAATTAAACAGTTGAAATAAGCTTTTTAGTATCAAATAAATGCTAGAAACCAAGCGTTTAGGCGGAATTAGCAATATCTAGCAAGAAACAAGCCAAAAAAGTACTTAAATCAAACCAAAGTCTCTCTTTTCTCCTTCTGCTGCTGTAGGACTCTGCAGGTCACCTGGGCAGGTTCTTGCTGAGCTGATACAAGCACAAAAAATGTGCAAATGTGAGTTTTTATAGCAGAAAGATGAAAGGGATAGAAATTAGCCCAAAATGGCCAATAAACTACAAATTCTGAGTTGAAAACCACTCCTCCAGGGGCAGATAAGTTGCTCAAAGCTCCCCACTCTCACTGGTGAACAGAGAAACCTCCTTCTATCCAAGTAAGGTATGGGCAACACAGAAACTACAATACAGCCCTGGATTCAACAAACTCTGAAAACTAGACTCTACTAGCTTTAGAAAGGCAGGAAACAAGTGTAGGATAGCTTATTTTTTTGTTTTTTTTAAGAAGTTAAGGCAGTTAAAACAAAATACTCACTTTAAAGCACAGTAAAATGGCTATCATGCTTGAGTGTGTAGCCTACAATAGTTAAAACAGTTTAAATGCTCACAGAAACGACTTTAAAAGTGCAAACAGTAAGTACAATTAAACAGTTGAAATAAGCTTTTTAGTATCAAATAAATGCTAGAAACTGAGCGCTTAGGTGGAATTAGCAATATCTAGCAAGAAACAAGCGAAAAAAGTACTTAAATCAAACCAAAGTCTCTCTTTTCTCCTTCTGCTGCTGTAGGACTTTGCATGCCATCTGGGCAGGTTCTTGCTGAGCTGAGTTCTGTAATCTGCTTTGCTAAATTGGTTTATACTTGCGTCACCCTTTCAGTGGTGAACTCTTTAAGATTTCTGATATCTGTTTTAATCATTCTTGAGTCTTTTTGGTACCGCTTGTATTTTCAATAGAACTTCAAATGTGTTTCCTACCAGAAACCCTTTTGTTGTTGTTGTGTCTTTCGGCTTTTCCCGATTAGGGGTCGCCACAGTGGAACTCCAGTCCACTAATGATTGGCAGTTGACTTTTACATGCTGAGTTGCCAGCCCTAATGCACAACCTTCAACGAAGGTACGCCCATTTACGCATGTCTCCACGCAGAAGACGCTCTAGCTAAAAGTCGAACCGGTCAGCGTCTTACTGTGAGGCGACAACGCTGCCGCAGCACCACCACCGTGGATTTCTGTAATTGAATCTTTTATTTTAAGATGAAGGTATGACACAAAGTACTTCTTTTCAAATTCTGTGTAATATTCTTGAATTTTGTTCATTCTTCCAGGTAGGATCTTCAAATGAATAATACTAGATACAAAGATTTGAAGTGAGTTGTTTAGTCCATGGTGGCCATTTTGGAATTGTTTTATGATTAAAGTGTATACCTCTAAGAATTCTGTTTCTTAAGTTCATATCCTAAATTGCTTGTAGACTTTCACTCTTACTTAGTGTCATGGCTTCCTAAAGCATGTGTACAAGCTATTTTCTGTATTTTATCAGTGAGACCCTAGTTATGGTATTTGTTATAGTACATTTATTTAAACCAGTAAACATTTTTATACTACAAGATTTTTATTTTATTTATTTTATTGCATTTGTTTACCGGGAAAGTCCACTGGGCCTAAAAGAGCCCATTTTCAAGTGAGACCCAGGGAGAAAAGCTCCAACGAGATACAGAAAAAAATATAAACATTAATTAGTACAAAAGTATAAACAGCGCTATAGATAGTAAATATGGTAACATATGCAGAATATATACATAAAAGCAGGAATCTAGTTTCCTTGATTACAGTAATATATACATAAAATATACATTAAAGCAGAATTCAATGAATTCAATCAGAGTGGTATAAACAGAGATATATTAATCAGTATTATTGTACCAGCATCAACAAGTTAAGATAAAAATAAATATGGAGAAAGTATCATCAGTCACTAGTAGTAAAAGACATAGGAGTTTAGTAATCATATAAGGAGAGTGAAGAGGTTAGGTTATAGAGCAGGAACATAGCCAGGAAGAGTTGAGATGATTTTTCAGTATTTGTTTGAAGGTGGTGGTGCTGCCTGTGTTTCTTATAGAAGGTGGAAGTGAGTTCCATAGTCTGGCGATAGTGAAGGAATAGAGGAGTTGACCAGCAGGTAAGGTGGGCTTATCTACTTTTAGAAGTAGATGATTTTCATATCTTAGATGCCTGCTGAGATGGTATTTGGCAAGTAGAGTTGAGAGAGCAGGACAGTCTGTGGGTCTGTAGATTATTTTGTGCACAGTAGTTAATTGGGTGAATGAGAGATGGTGGGGGAGTTCCAGCCACCCTAATTGTTTCAGTGACTTATAGTGGTGGGATGAGAATTTGGCCTTGGTGGCAAATTTTGCTATTATGTTGTAACACATAGCAAGTTTGGATTTTGTAGAATTTTGGATATTAGTGAGGAGAGGGCACCATAAAGGAGAGATGGCAATAAAAGGTGGCTGGAAATGTTTGTCTAGTAGAGAGGCTAAGAAAATGTTGATGCCTGTAGAGCATACCAAGCTTTTGGTGTGTTTTTTTTTAATGTTATTGTTTATGTGTAGGTCAAAGTTAAGGTTTTCAGCTATAATAATGCCTAGTAATTTAGTGTGTGGGACAACTTCTATAGTGGTATTGTCTTGGGATTGTATAGTGAAGAGTTTTTTTATCAAATGTAGTGGTTTTCCTAGGAGTAAAAATTACTAGTTTAGTTTTTTTTTTTTAGGTTTAGGGCAAGATGATTGTTAAGCATCCATGATTCAGTAGATGTGAGGGCATTCTGGGTAATTTGCTGGAGTTCAGAGCTGGAATTTGCAGTGCATATTATTGTAGAATCATCAGCATACTGGATTACTGAGCATTGTGGAAGAGTGGTGTGAAAGTTGTTAATAAAGATGCTAAATAGGAGACGACCAAGTACGGAGCCTTGGGGTACCCCTGTGGAATTATTGAGGAAGGGAGAGTAAGATTGTTACCATTTGGTAGATTGCTGCCAATTGGAGAGATAGCTGTTGAACCATTGTAGGGTAGGGGGAGAAATGTAGAGGGTGGATAGTTTAGAGAGAAGGATAGTGTGGGAAATGGTATCAAAAGCTTTGGAGAGGTCAAGGAAAAGTGAAGCAATTATTTTACCAGAATCAAGTGCCCTGTTAACTGTATCAAGGAAGGATAGGAGAGAGGTAGAGGTGCTGTGTCCTGGTCTGAAACTATGCTGAGTGGGTGATAAAATTTAAACGTTTACCACCCAGGTAAATATTTCAGCCTGCTGTTAGATTTTAACTCATTTTATATTGAATGTATAGTTTACTAAGTCCTTCCCATCTGCTTCAAATGATACTACAGTCTGTAAAGCCTTACCTTGGTTTCCATGTGCTTTAGGTTACATATTGGTAATCATTTTCATCAAACATGCCACACTCTACTCTATCGCTTAGGGTTTGCATCAGCTCCTCCTTAAACTGGAAACGTTCTCTCTACCCGCACAGTGCTGCTACTTTGTCAGATATAGTCTTAGTTTTCTTTTCATTTGTTTCTTTTTTGAAAAATACTGTTCAAAAGTTAGTGAAGACTTTGGATTCATATGGTCTTGGAAACCCTTTACTATCACCCTACTTAACATCCCTGTATCCTATGGTCTATCACATTAAATAATGCTGAAAGCTTCTTAGTACCGTAAGTGTTACTGACTTAGAAATTTAAGTACACATTCTCAGCATAATCTGACCATTGTAATGAAAGCAACAAGCTAACATGAATCTATCTCTAGAAATGGTGACATTCTGTTGTAAAATAAAGACAACTGTGATAAGAAGATAAAAAAATGATATTTTATGTGATAGTAATCCCCTGCAACTCCCTGCAGTCTTGTACCCAACTGTAGGGTTTGTGTATGTCACAGCCTATGCAATACTTGATACAGTAACTCCAAAACTTCCATTACTGTTTATTTATTTAATTACTGATATTTGATTACCATGATTATTTAGAGGAAAGTCAGATTTTTTTGTACAAAAAAATCAAGTATCTGCCTTTTGTTTTCTTCTAAGCAATTAAGGAGAGTAACATTTTCAAAACACAGTCCCCTGGATTCACAAAAGCTTGCATGGAATGCAAGATTGGTGCAGGAGCTCACGCAGGCAATATGTCTGCCGTGCGATCCAGGAACAGTCTGCAGGGGTGTGCACAAGCGCTCCTGCACTAATCTTGCACGGACTAATCCCTGGTATGCAAATCACCCCATATGCAGGTGAAATCCATGCAAATGAGGTGATTTTGCAATCCAAGAAACTTGCAACAGTCTGTGCAAGACTAGTGCTATCCACAGAAATGTACTTGGTTAGTAACCAAGTACATTTCTGCAAAATCCAAAACAGAGCTATGACAGCTCCAAATAAAGGCTGCATATCATTGAGGAAGCATGCCAATGGCCAAGTATAAGGCCATTGGCATTGCAAACAACACAAAAAATAAAAAATCAACTTTAATTTTTTTTGCCTATCTCGGCTGTTTAATCATAGGCCAGCGGCGAGCAAACAGGATCGGGAGAAAATAAGAAAATAAACCTAAAATAAGCATTAGGTTCATAGTTTCATACTAGGCTATCTGCCCTAGGGCATTTATAAGCCTAGCCAGAGTGTGTTTGGCTTTCGCCACCCATTTTAAATTAATTTTGCTATGCTCTTTTTCGAGGTTAGTATAATGTGCCTCTGTCTAACAGTGACACAGAAGTGATACCCGGGGTAAACCTACGATCTCCCATCCACTCATCAAGATTCCTCTTGAAGAGAGTCAATGAGGGACTCTGCCTAACCTGGACTGGGATTTTATTCCAGAGTGAAGGGAGCCTCTGGGTTATGAATCTGTCCCTCCAGCATGTCCTATTTATTTCAGTGCTGAGGTTCAAGTCTCTCGAGCGCGTAGCTCGATGGGATTTGGATTTTCTGAGGTGCAGCATGTCCATTAATTCCGGGTTGGACATGGCTTTATACGTCAGGCACAGATCGCCTCTGAGCAGGCAGTATGCCACTGAGTAGAGCTGGAGTTTCTTTAACGAGCAGCATATGGCATCTGTTTGAGCCCTTTGATCCTCTTGGTGAGGTACTTTTGGGGTCTTTCCAGTTGCTGCAGGTGTCTGGTAAGGTACATCCCAAAGGGGCACTGTACTCAATTATGGGCCTGATGAGGGATGAGTAAAGAGGCACGATGACCTCCCCTGATCTAGATGTGAATCCCTTCATGATTAGGTGGGCTATATAAAATGTTTTTCTAACCACTTTGGCCACGTGGTTGTCAAATGAGAGATTGCTATCAACTTGGGTCCCCAGGTTCCTAATTACTTCTTCTGTACTTAATGGATTACCACCTATGTGGTAATTTGTGGGCATTTTGTTTTTGCCAAAGGGGATGACTATACACTTTTTGGCGTTTAGCTTGAAGCCATGGCTCTGGCACCAGTTGTCTGTTTCTATGAGGCCCTTTTGGAGGATGCTTGTGTCAGCTGGAGAGTCGATTATGGAGCCCAGTTTGCAGTCATCTGTGAACTTGGTCAGCCACAGTCCTTCCATGTTGGCCTGTACCTCTGAGAAATATATACCGAACAAGAGAGGTCCCAGGATTGAGCCTTGTGGGATGCCACTTGTAACTGGTTTGGAGTCTGACATGGCTCCAGCAATTCTAACCATGTGGGTTCTGTCCTTGAGACAGTTTGCAACCCATCTAGTGACATAGGGGTTTATGTTTAAGCTGGTGAGCTTATCTATATAATGCCCGAGTGGGGTATTCTTTCGAAGGCTTTTGTGAGGTCCAGGTAGGCTGTGTGGACCACCTTCCCTTCGTCAATGGCCTTGGTGACTGTTTCAAAGAAATCAACCAGGTTTAAGAGGCAGGATCTGCCCTTAACAAAGCCGAACTGTGTAGGATCCAGTGTCTGTAGGTCCCCAATATCTTTATTTATGAGGTCCATGATGATCCTTTCCATAGCTTTGCAGACCAAGCTAGTCAGGCTTATGGGGCGATAGTTTCCAGGATCCGTTGAGGCACCACCTTTGTGAAGAGGGACCACTGTTGCTGTACGCCACTCTTTGGGTACATATCCTGTAGTAAGGTTGAGATTGAACAGTAGTTTATGATTGGGTTTAGCTCTTCTTGGAGTTCATGTAGGACGCAGCCCGGGACACCATCTGGTCCCATTGATGCTGTGTTTTTTGCTTTGGAGAGGGCGGCTCTTACCTGAGCATCTGAGATGTCAGGGGGGCAGCACTCTGCTGGGATAGATATTTGCCCTTTTGGTTGGGGGGGAGAAGTTTGCGCTGAACCTGTCAGCTAGGATGTCGGCAATGTCTGTGGGTTCGATGTATTTTTTGTCATTTTGGAGTAATTCTGAGCATATCTGGGAATTCCCACCCAGGTTCCTAACATAACTAAAGAAAGCCTTGTGATTATCCTTAGTGTCCTATGCAATTTTTCTCTCGAAGCTGGCCTTAGACGATTTTATGAGTGCCTGTAGTTTTTTGCTAATACTGATCAGAGATGCCTTCCCTTTTTGGGATGTTGCTCTGTCATGTAGTAGCTTCCTCCTTCTATTGTATAGTTTGTTTATGGCTGGGGTCCACCAGACAGGACGTCTGCCTTTGGAGGATTGGGTCTTGGTTTTATTTGGGATTGCATGATCCATGCATTCCTGAAGGTGTTCATAGAATGCGTTTATAAAGGATTCTGCGGTCTGGGCCATATTTTCCACAGGCTCGGGGGCTTTGAAGGATTCCACCTCAGTTTTGAGGAGTGTGAAATTTGCTTTAGAGAAGTTTTTCACTGTGGTTTCTGGGCAGGGGGTGGGATCGGGATGTGAATATCCAGTGAGATTAGTTTATGGTCTGATCTTACCAGTGAGGGATACACTTCTGGTCTGGAGCATAGAGTCCCCATGTTGGTGATGATCAGGTCCAGTATGTTTTCCCCTCTTGTGGGAGTGGTAACAAGTTGTTCCATAGCATTTCAGTTTATAAATTCTAGGAACCTTAGGGCTAGGGTGTTGGAGCTAGAGTAATGCTCCCAGTCTATGTTTGGGTAGTTGAAGTCGCCCAATATAATGGTGTTTGGAGAGACCTTCATATTTTCCAGTGTTCTCAGGAAGGCCGAGTGGGGTTCCTGGGTTTGGGAGGGTGGTCTGTAGCAGGCTATAAACTGGAAGGCAGTTTTACCCACTGTTAGTTGCACATGGATAGTCTCTGATGCTTCGTGCTGTGCCACCAACCTGGAGGTGTGGGTATATTTGACGAATATTGATACTCCCCCTCCTTTTGTGGTTTGGTCCAAGTTTTGGGCCCGAAAAGCATGGTATGAGGTATAACCTGGTAGTGCTGGGGTGCTCTCGAGCCTTGAACCAGGTTTCTGTTACTGCACAGATATCGATGTTCTCCATGCTAAGGAGAGTTTTGAGTGTGTGCATCTTGAGGTTTAGACTTCTGGCGTTGAGTAGCATTACTCTTAGTTTCTTATCCCTTGTGATACCTATGGAGGTGGGTTTGTCTTTTGAGCCTTGCCTAAAAAGGCACTATGGGGAAGCAAGAGCCTTTGCCAATATCCGAAAGCCCAGGGTGACAGGTGCAAGCCGTCCCTAGCGAAGCATCGTGGCTTGTCGAGCATGTCATCCCAGGCTGACAGGCATTGGATCCCCTTTGAATGACACCAATACTTAAGCCAATTCTTGAAATTGATCATCTTGTCTTCATATTGTGGCATCATTCTTGGTGAGGGTAAGATGCTACTCAAGGTCAGGGTCATACCGGTCTGGGCTACATGCTCAGAGAGCTCCTCTATGTCTCTTTTCATGTAGTCCAGGGAGGTACATCTCAGGTCATTCACACCAGCATGGACAATGACCGAGTCATATTTGTACTTGCCTTGGAGTGACCTGAGTGCTTGTGTTATGTGGAGGATCCTAGCGCCCGACAGGCAGCTCACCGTGACCTTCTCCTTGTTCAGCCTGGTGAGCAGGACATCAGTGTGCCTGACGATAGAATCACCTATTACAAGTGTATCAGGTGTGTTGTTTAGCCTTAAGGGCTGTGACTGTTCGGCACACTGGCTTTGTGAGCTATGTGTTGCACATGTTTTGTTTTGGGGTAGCGGTTGCTTGGGTGTCTGCTTTGGAGGTCTCTGCTGCTTAGGCAGATTTTTATTTAGAGCCTCCGAGTATGTTTTTGTGTGTTTATGTGTTTGGTTTGCTGTCGTGGTAGGTCTATGTGAGACTGGAATTGTAGTGAGTGTGGTTTCCTTCTCCTCCTGACTGGTTATGCCAGTACTGAGTTGAGAGAGCTTAGCATCCAGTTTGGCTATATGGTTGCATCTCTCACATGTGTTGGAATTTGTTGGCAGGAGGAGAGGGTTGTCTGTGTACATGAGGCAGTTGTAACACTGCCTCAAGATTCCCAGATTCACCAGCTGGACCGGAGGGGAGATTGACAACTGACCTTTGGACATGCTAGAATAGTATTAGGAATTCCTTTATAATTGAAAAAAGGGCCAATGGGGAATAAGGTACTCAAGGGGAGTTTGTGAGGGTGTAGTGCTTTTAATTTTTTAGTGCTGACTTATATAATTGCTTTAGTGAGCAAGTGCCAGGTAACTTAAATGCAATGTGTTACAGGTAACTTAAATGCAAAAATGACAAACAGTAACTTTCTTTCAAGTGAAACAAGGAAATAAGTACAGTAAGCAATGCAGATATCACTAGGGATCCACAGAAGTGCTGAAAAGCCGTGTTTTAGGTGGAATTAGCGTTTCAGAGAAATAACAAGCAAACAAACAACAAGCATGCAAACAAAGCTAGATTCAGCAGGCCTGGATCTAGTCTATGCTACAGCAAACAAGGTGTACCAATTTCAGTAAGAAGCAGTTCAAATATGCAGGCACTATAAGCCTTTAACCAGAAATTCCCAGCTCAGAAGGGCAGAGTCCAGCCTCTCCTCCCACAAGAGTGCAGAGCACAAACCCTCTTAATGTAAAATAACTGGCCTGAAGCCCAAGTGCTTAAACCAGAATTAATACACTTTTAGAATAACAGACACTGAGCCCTCAATCAGCAGTTCCCAACTTAGAAGGATGTAAGCTACCTGTTCTGCCACTACAGTGCAGACCACAAACCTTCTTAATGTAAAACAACTGGTTTGAAGCCCAAGTGCTTAAACTAAAAGGCTTAGAATGAGTTACACCAAGCAGTAATAAATACAATTGAGTACTATTAAGATGACGCAGAAGCAAAATAAAGTAGGAAGAAACACAAATACAGTAAAAGCAGATCATTTTTTTTTTTTTTTTGAGTGAGCAAATGAGATGGGCCCAGGAGTTACCGGACAGAAACAAGTGCAAATGCAGGCCTTCCAATCAGAAAGTTGAGAGAGATGGAAGACCGCCCAAATGGCCAATAACTACAAATTCTGGGCCAGAACCACTCCTTATGTGGTAGACAGGTTACCTAATGCTTACCACTCCCACTGATAAGCTAGAAGGCTTCCCTCCAACACAGAAAGGCTTGGTGGGCTCAGAAGCTTACCAACAGTCCTGGATACAGCAAATCTGTATCTGGAACACTAATTACAGGAAAGGTAGGAAATAGGCTTACAATTTTTTTTTTCAGAAAAGTAGCAAAACAGTAGTAAAAACAATTCACATGCAGTGCAAGCTGGCACACTTGAGTATGTAGCAATATTAGTCCACACACAGTTTGAAAAAATGTAATTAAATTAAAAAGGACTAAAAGCAAGTGCAGAAAGGGTTTATTAGGTAGAATGCGGTAAAGTGATGGGACTGGGGGAGTGTCCTAGATCAAATCTACAGTGGGGCAGGCACTGCAAAAGCCACCAAATTTAAACTACAACCAAAACAGGGAGGGGGGGTGGGGAAGACAGTTTCAACAGAGATGTGAGGAATAACAGTGCAAATTATAAAACCAGAAAAATATATACTGATCTCTGAATATTTGCAGAACAGTAAGACAACAGATATCTAAGCAACAATTTAGCTCTATAATACAGAATAATACAGAAATATATACTCAGCTCTATATATTTGCAGATAGTCTTGTAAGGCTCTTTCTCAGTGCACAGATTCCAATTTAAATGCAGGCTGTTTTTAACAGGTCAAAATTAAGGCAACCTGGAGTTAAGCAACACACAAGCTATAAAAACCGGTTATATCAGCTGAAGACAAGGCAAAAAATGGGGGGGGGGGAGACAGTTTCAACAGAGATGTGAGGAATCACGGTGCAAATTATAAAACCAGAAAAATATATACTGATCTCTGTATATTTGCAGAACAGTAAGACAACAGATATCTAAGCAACAATTTAGCTCTATAATACAGAATAATACAGAATAATACATTCTAACTAAAATCAGTATTCTGCCATGCAAGTCAATGGCAGTCAGAAAACAACCTGGCCATTGAGTAGTGGTTGCTAAGGGGGGAGGCTCAGTGTGAGATATGTAACTATGCATTTGCAGGCAATCCTATGCAAATGAGGGGAAGGATAGTGAATCCCAGTTTTCTTTAGCATGTGAGGTAGGTCCCAACAGTGTAAGAGTATGAATAGCTGGATGCAAGACTATGAGGTAGGTGACATCATGGGGGTGTGTATCAGGCATACTGTAAGTGGATTGGAGGCCTGTGGCTCAGGTTTGCTCCTAGCTCAGCACAGCTAAGCAAGGGGGTGTGTCTAAACCTGCCTAGCACTCTTTACAAAGTGTAAGCAGGTGTGCGTGCCATGCACCGGGTTTTACAGGAAGAAAAAAGAAGTTAAACCAGGAAATCACAGCAGTGTGCTCATTTGAGCACTCTGTTTGCACATCGTGCACACGGGCTTAAACAGGGAGTCAGTGGGAAGGGAAAACAGCAGTAGGAAGGTATTCAAGGAGAACTAGCGTAGCTGGCAGGTGAAATGTATCAGAATGAGCCAATTACACAGGCAGCAGACCCGACCAGCCCAAAACACTACTATAAACTAAGCAAACACCTTCTCCTCTGGTTTCTCTCACATTCTACACCACTAGTGTATACAAGCAAGGAAATTTTAACAAACAAACCTACAAAATGAGAAGGGCTGCAGCAGGCAACATAGAACAACATGTGCAAGAGGCTGAGAGTGGTGAGGATATGAATGCTGCCAAAGCAAAGAGTGCACAGACCCAGGGTAACCTACCAGGGGCTACATGAGCTGGAGATAGTGGAGTGCTATAAGGTGGACAGAGACCTCCTACAGCAAATTGTTGAGCTGTGCCGGCCACACCTGACACACCAAACTGACCAAGGGGAACCCATCCCAGTGGATACCAAGGTATATGTAGGCCTAGGTATACTAGCCACAGGTACCTCCCAAAGCACAACTGGGGATATCATGGGGATCTCACAGGCATCAGCATCCAGAGTATTCCACGAGTTCCTGGATGCCATGTCAGCACATGCCAGTGAGCACATATATTTCTTCAACATCTGTGAGGTGTTGACCAGCAATATGCATCTCTTCCATCAAATAGAAGAATATGCTGGGGTAGTGGGTGCTATAGACTGCACGCACATATGCATCAAAGCACCACCCAGTGAGCAGGGTAGGGCATACATCAACTGCAGGGGCATCCCCTCCATCAACTGTCAGGTCATATGTGATGCCAAGGGCATTATAATGAATGTGTGTGCTGGCTGCGCTGGAAGCTAGACGATTCCCACATATGGCATCTGATGCAACTGTACCAGATATTTGCCAATGGGGACATCCCCTACAGACACCTAGTGGGGGATGCTGGGTACACACTGGAGCCGTGGCTGATGACAACCATCAGAAATGCACACACACCTGAACAATGCCATAATGAGGCACACGCACAGGCCAGACATATAATAGAGCGTGTGTTTGGGATGCTCAGGTCACGGTTCCAGTTTCTGGACACATCCAGTGGAGCCTTGCAGTATTCACCAGCTACATGTACCCAAATTGTTATGGTATGTGCTATGCTACACAATATGATCCTGTGGAAACAGCTGCAGCAGGAACAACATGGGGTAGGCCCACACAGCCCTCCACCAATGCTAAGGCCTGCACAGGCACAGTGTGATCCAGAGGAGGAACAACCTGAGCCTGCCCCAGTAGGCAGAAGGAGGCATGCCCAGTATGCCCTGGCCTTGGCAAAGAGGCAACGTATAGCACATGCACTTACACAGTAGTGACACCTCTCTCTGACTCACACATACAGTAAAAGGGATGCCAAATATGGCACTACCTGAGCTCAGCCATGTATAGGGAGTGTACTATGTGCATCCAACATAGGCAGCCCTCCAGCACCATCTGTAAGTCTGGCACACCATCAAGGTAAGTCAATCAACCTACCCGTTGCCAAATGGAGAAGAGTGTGTTGTTACCTGTAGCTATGTTATGGATGTGAGCATGCAAGGGAATTTGGTGGTTGAATGTTATGGCAGCAGACAGTAGACACCCATAGTGACACCATGACATCTGTAACACATACTGGAGTCACCATAGTAGCCAGTACTGCACAGGGTGACAAAACCCACTGCAGGAAATGTGGTGAGCGACATGTGTGTCCATATGACCCACACATGCCAGTCAGGATGGTTCACCTACCCAACAATAGTCTCAGCCAGCAGGACAAGTGCAGACAAACCCAAACAGAGCCTGTGCCATGGCCCCAGAATGATGGCTATGGTTAACCTCCCCCCCAGGCCTACACAAACAGACCACAGCAGGGCAGACAGTGGGATGTAAGTTCTGAAGGGTAGGAAGTCAGGCAATAATATGTAGGGCAAACAAAGCCACAAACTGTAGTACACTGGTATGCCTCTAGTCAGCATGATAGTTAGCAATACAGAATGAAATGGAGTACCTGACATACCAGTACAGTCATAGCAAATGTGTAGAAGTTTCACATGTGCCCCCACATCCTACATAGTAAAATAATAACAGTCAGGTGTGCCCCCCAACCCTGTGTAGAAATGTAGAAATAGTCAGGTGTGCCCCCCATCCTACATAGTAATGTAATAACTGTCAGGTGTGCCCCCCAACCCTGTGTAGAAATGTAAAAATAGTCAGGTGTGCCTCCCCATCCTACACAGTAATGTAATAACAGTCAGGTGTGCCCCCCACTCCTGTGTAGAAATGTAGAAACAGTCAGGTGTGCCCCCCCACTATGCAGAAATGTAGTAACAGTCAAAGCCAAATGATTGATGGATACCCTGCAGAGACAGCATGCTACCTGTCGGTGTACAACACAAAGGTCAGCACTGCAGCACAAACTACCTGGACACGATCCACACATTCAATACAGATGGCCATACTGAGCATGCTCACACACTTAGAGAAATGAAGGCAATGTCAGTCAACAACATACTGAAAGGTCATACTGGGCATGCTCACACACTTAAACCCATGAAGGCTATGATTGCATACACCAGTGGACCAGACATATCTGGCAGTTGCAGTTGTTAGTGCAGACACTCGTCAGTATGCACCACTCATGGCTTGCACACTCAGTGGATAGGGATACAGACATATATGTCAGGACAACACACTATAATAAGTCAAAGGTAGATGTTCATAGATGTGTGGAAGTGGGTGACTGTGACAAGGAGCCATCCAGGCCTGTCCCACCCAGCACACAGCCAAAGGGCCCCAAACACATGAGGTGCAGATGTCACTCACTGCTGATACTAGCCACCAGTATCTGTCAGCATTACAGACTATGTGGTGCACGTGCCAGCTGTGCAACATGACTGTACAAGGAAGTAGTCATCTAGCAGCTGTATACACGTACCTGTGACATATGACCCCGTGCGTACCCACATGTGGTGTGTCAACCCCTAGATGAATGGATTGTGGCCCATGCACACACCTCCCTCCTCATAGCCCTACTATGACAAGCCTGCTGAGGTCATCCAATGTGAAATATACCTTTGGGAGAGTTGTAGCCCAGTAATCACCATGGGGCATCCCATAACTGTGTACTGCTGTAGTGTGATAAACTAGTTAGGTAGGAGTTCTAACCCCAGACTTGACAACTGTGTGAGTGTGCGTTTGTGTGCGTGTCTGACTGTGTAGACAGCAATGCTTTTTAGGGTACTCACACTCCTTACAATTCATATACTCAACTTTGGCAAGACTACTGATGTCACCCACCTAGAAATACACCTCTGGGAAAGTTGTAGCCCAGTAATCTCTGTAGCATGTCCTGTAACTGCTTACTGCTGCAGTGTGATAAAATAGTTAGGCAGAAGTTCTAAACCCAGACTTACTTTGTGTGCATGTGTCTGTCTCTGACTGTGTAAACAGCAATGCTTTTGAGGGTACTCACACTCCTTACAATTCATATACTCAACTTTGGCAAGGCTGCTGATGTCACCCACCTAGAAATACACCTCTGGGAATGTTGCAGCTCAGTAATCTCCATAGCACATCCTGTAACTGTGTACTGCTGTAGTATGATAACCTAGTTAGGTAAGAGTTCTAACCCCAGAGTTGGTAAGTATGCATGAGTGTGTGTGAGCATTTGTGTGTGTGTGTGTGTGTGTGTGTGTGTGTGTGTGTGTGTGTGTGTGTGTGTGTGTGTGTGTGTGTGTGTGTGTGTGTGTGTGTCTAAATCTGTGTAGAGGGCAATGCTTTTTAGGGTACTCACACACCTTACAATTCATCTACTCAACTTTGGCAAGGCTGCTGATGTCACCCACCTAGAAATACACCTCTGAGAAGGTTGTAGTCCAGTGACCTCAGCAGCACATCCTGTAACTGTGTACTGCTGTAGCGTGATAAAGTAGGTAGTTGTTTCAATCCCAGACATGGCAAGTGTGTGTGTGTGTCTGTCTGACCCTGTCTGTGTAAAGAGCAATGCTTTTTAGGGTACTCACACTCCTTACAATTTATATACTCAACTTTGGCAAGGCTGCTGATCTCACCCACCTAGACATATATCTCTGGGGAGGTTGTAGCCCAGTAATCTCTGTAGCATGTCCTGTAACTGCATACTACTGTAGTGTGATGTAGAACTGTGGCTGGATTCTATCCCCACCCATGACAGTTCTGGATGTTTTGTGTGTGTTTCAATGTCTGTGTACGGAGCAGTGCATTACAGGTTAGTCACACTCACTACATTTTAAGTGGCCTACTTTGGCAATCCTGCTGATGTCATTCATTGTGAAATACACCTTTGGGGAAGGACTTCTCTAGTAATCCCTGTGGTGTGTCCTATAACAGCTCCATGCTGTAGTGTGATATAGACCTCTGTTAGGGGGGTCTATACCCACACATTTGGTTGTGGATGTTTTGTGTGTCTCACTGTCTGTGTAGGGAGCAATGCATTTTAGGCTAGTCACACACAGCACATTTAAAATGGCCTACTTTGGCAATCCTGCTGATATCATTCATTGTGCAATACACCTTTGGGGAAGGCATTCTCTAGTAATCCCCGTGGTGGGTCCTATAATAGCTCCATGCTCCAGTGTGATATAGACCTCTGTTAGGGGTTCTATACCCACACGTGTCGGTTGTGGATGTTTTGTGTGTGTCTCACTGTCTGTGTAGAAAGCAATGCATTTTAGGCTAGTCACACTCACTACAATTCGAATGTCCTACTTTGGCAATCCTGCTGATGTCATCCAATGTGAGCTACACCTTTGGGGAAGAAGTACTCCAGTAATCCCTGTGGCATTTACTGTAACTGCATAGTGCTGTAGTGTAATAAACTAGTTAGGTAGGGGTTCTACTCCCAGACATGACAGGTGTGTGTGTGTGTGTGTGTGTGTGTGTGTGTGTGTGTGTGTGTGTGTGTGTGTGTGTGTGTGTGTGTGTGTAACACATATCCTGTGTGGAGGTGGTGGCGAGTCTTGTGACAACAGTGGCCAATGTGGAATGGGTTTTGCATATTTCTTATATAGTGACCCTACTATATATCACAATGTCCATCATACAGGGATAACAGATGTGAAATAGCTGAGAGGCTGGAGTGCAAAGCCATACCCCTACATGTGACATCAAGGCCAAGCAATCACAGTTAGCAACCCCAGTATTACTCCGACCACACTCTCAACCCATGTCTCACACATGCCTAAGCAACAGCCAATATGTGGGTAGTACACTGCATATTGGCCAGTGATAGTAACTATGGAGTGATAGCTGTGGGCTACAGAGGGCATGACACACCATCCATCTGTCCAATATGCACGTACATGCAGACAGTGCACCTTCCCAATGGACACCTAAAACACCTGTGGTGCCATCAGATGTGACCCACAAAGGACATACCATGCCTGACAACATGCCCTGTATTGACAGATGCCACAGACACCAGGAATGCCTTTAGCATTCTATCAATTTAGGTGCAGGGTAAACCTGCTGCCCATTACCAGTTCCCACCACATGTGGGCAAGACTGGCACATCTGATGATAATCTGTGTTCACAACATGGGCCAGACACCCCAGGTACAGTTCCACATGTCACTGTACATGCATGTAGGAGGTGTGCACATCCCAGACATCATCCCTGTCATGGACTAAGGAACTCATACATGGCAAGCGATGCACAGCATTGGCCACACACAGTAGTCACCCAGGTGACTGGATGGGGATACAATACCCACCTGTGTGGGCAAATGCAGACACTACAGCCCTGAGCCACAATGCAGACCATCGTCATGTGGCCTGATGCCAAGGTATACCCATCGCCTAGCCTTGTACAGCTGTCTGGCACAGTTGACAACCACACACCCATGCAGACATGCACCCATTCTTGTCAGGACTGGCACCCTGTGTGTTTGTGTGTGTGTTGTATGGTGCATATGTTCACATCCACACTCCCTACAACCCCCATGGGCATACCAAAGCATGCTGTCTGATGTCAGACACCTCCACATACCCTTTGCCCTTACAACCCCCATATGACCCATGTGGTGCATGTGATACCTGCACAGTGATGTGTTGTGGCAATCCCACTACTGATGAGTTGTAATCCTGGCCGTGCCAAGTGTGTCAATATGTGTGTGTGTCCCTGTGATAGTGTGGCTGTGTTGATGCTGGCAGCTGTTCATGCGGACAGGCACATGTACATCACCTACCGTATAGCTACCGTATCCCTGTTGCAGATATCAGTCACCTTCACATATATGTTCTGAGGGATCCACAACAGGTAACCCATGTGGCGCATCCAGTGACTGCATAGAACTGTGATAGCACTACATAGTCATCAGCAGTTTGATACCCTATGCTGGTAGGTGTGTGACACAAACATGCTGAGGTTTTACTCTCCCACCACTCCCTAACTTGTCTATGCCTCTGGCTGTCTCTCCCACTCCCTCTCTGGTGGATGTGGAGACCTACACCTGCTTTGCTTGGCAGCAGCATGTGTATTTTAAGTGATGCTCATGATCAGCTGATGGCCTCTACATGAATTGCAGCCCTCCCCTAGCTGATTGCATGTGGAACAGCTGTGCTAACATTCCCATAGCCAATTGCATGGAAACACACTCCAATATCTAGGAACATCTTCTTGCTGTTGGCCCTTTTCATTCACTGTGAGCAGGAACTAGATCTTTTGTTTGGCAAACAGCATCTCAGATGGATTGGAGATTTACCTCTAACAACATACACTGTGGAAACAAGGCAACACACATGAGGGGGTTGTGCCTGACCTGACTACAGACTGTAAGTGCTGCTATACTGCATTTGGAGTACTGTTGGTTTAACAGTGTGTGTGTGTGTGTGTGTGTGTGTGTGTGTGTGTGTGTGTGTGTGTGTGTGTGGATATGACTGTCCTACATGTCTCAATACCTTCCATGTCAGTCCCATGTTTATGAGGAATCCCCATCTGCAGGGTCACCTGCAAGACAGGGAAGTGTGTTGTGCCTTTGGTTTCATGTGTTACCAATGGAGCATCTATCTGTGGACTGCAGAAGGTAGTGTGAGGATTGCAGTCTGTAGATGGTGAAAGCCATGACAGTTACTGGCTTCTTATCCCTCATAGGACATATGTTGCAACAAACCCTGTTACAACAGTAAATGTATGAGGTTATCACAGCAACATGTCATTATTGGCCCTGTGTATGTGCTCCCAGCCACAACTCTGTCAACCTGTATACATATGTCATGCATGAAGTGGTGCATATGTGCTGTGCAGTATAATTAGTGTCATCATATCTGATAACAAGCCAGTGAGATATCAGACTGCTACACATGTTATGCACAGTAGGGGTTATATTTAATGACATAACCTGGACATTCTGTGGATGTTTGTACAGTACTGAGGTCTGTGTACTTATGGTGACTGTTGACAGTGTGTGTATTGTTAATATGTACTTTAGCCTGTGTACAGGCCGTGGTAGATGTCATTGTTCTAGGTCCCGTCCTATCTGATGTTACATGCTGCTCCACTGTATGGCACCACACTGGCATACGTTCTTTAAAAGAAAAGAAAATGGGTTGATAGGAAAGTGGTGAAAAAGGGGCACAAAGAGGGAAAAACAGTAGGGAAAATAGCTAGGGATGTGCAGGAAGGATGTAGGGAAGGTCCATAGCTGCCCATTTCTTCTACAGCAACAGCTGTGCATATACACTGAATTTGGAGGTAGGTTTGGACACTCAAACCCTGGGAGAGGGGTGAGGACAACAACACTTCATTGTGATGCCAATTACACTAGATTACATGTGTCCAGTGGACACATGTGCAAAATGGACAGTTATGTATGGGACGAGATTTTTTTGTGGGAACAGATTGCCTTTTTTTTTTTTCGGGTGAGAGTGGGATGTTGGGGAGGGGTAGTAGGTATATTTGGGGAGGTAGGTTGGGTAGGTTAACAGACAAAACACACAAGATGCATACAGGGGTGGTATATGACACATGTGGGGGTTAAATACCTTGATGGGGAGGGGTGTTGGGATATCAGAAGCCCACAAGCCCCCTAGTGGTAACAGTGGGACTGAGGTCCCCACCCATGGGCAGTCACCACTGCACCTTCAATGCCCCGAAGGTGTCTGGGCTGGGGGCTGAACCGCAGAGCAAGGCTGACTCTCTAATCGTGACATGTGGCCCTCAAGCTAGCGTAGAAGACAGCGACCTTGTGGTTGATCGCTCTATGCACCAAGACCCTGACCTGGTGATGGGTGACAGGTGCCTGTCCACGCCCACTCCCAGGGGGGGACGAGCCCCATCCCCTGAGGTGGTTCCACCCGAAGGTGGTGCAGGACCAATGGACAGGGAGTTGCGGGGTTGGGCCCCAGACATGCTGATGCCTGGTGCCTCGGCCAGCTGAAGTGGGACAGGTAGGTCTGCTGGGACTGGCCTTCCCAAGCGTGCTATAGTGTTTAGATTTCAACATCATATATGGGTTAGTAATAGTCAACACATTCCAGGGTTAGGTATAACAGCATGCATAGATATTCCCATTAACCCAGACACCAGATACGGTACAGTTGCATAGCAAACAGAACACATGCATATATGGGACCACAGTGGTAATAAGAACAGCATGCAGGTACGTTGATGGCACCATGCCAACAATGTTGGAATAATTCAATATGGCACATGCATGGGGACCATTAGAATATTTATCAAATGATTGGCCATTATCAGAGTCAGTACATACCAGATGGGGTGGGTATGTTGATTATTGTTGGAGATAAGGTGGGGGGAGAGAAAGATGTCAATTAACAAGTAGTATATTCATGTACTCCACATTACTTTCCTAGTCAGTGCTGTTATCTGAACCTTACAAGTCTTACTACACTACCCTATACACCTATATTGGACACTGATATGGCTGTCAACATCATTGCACATGAATCGGTTTTACCTGCAGTATACACCTCTTACCTGGTATAACTGTGGAGGGAATGTTTGTTAACACTGACTAACTATTTGTACACATACGGTTGAAGTTTTGCACTATTGTATCCAACTCTTTCTGCACAGACTCTGACCATGTGCTGACCACATGCTGGTATGCCTGGACATATCTAGAATATTGCCTTCTTCCACCTTTAGTGACCTGACACATGCATATACATGCTTTCCTACATAGTTATATTATGTAGCACAGTGTGGGTGACAGTGACCAGTGATACATTATTATTCAGAGAAACTGCAACACTCACAGTCTCCTACAGTACCAAGGTAGACGGTACCAGTACAGGTTATATAGGTCTGTATATCACAGCACAGTGTTTGTATCCAACGTACCTGTGGGAGCAATGTTTCTTAGCACTACCTGACTGTTGCTACACAAGGTTCGAGATTCCACATTAGTATTATGCACATACATCTCACTCTGTTACTGTACACACTCTGACTACAGTTTAACAGGTTGGGGTGTAAATGGAACATATGTGGCTTCTTAGTCACATAAGGTATTGGGGAGTTGTTAGTGTGCCAGGTTTGTTGTCATAGATGTGTGTCAATCAGTTGTATTTCCTGTTTGCTGCCTATACGTCTGGGATCATCCCACTGATTTCCCAGGGGGAAAGGTTGATAGGCATTAGATATGAGCCATTTTAATAGACAGTCTGGACATATCTGTACAGTTGTGGTGTATAATTCTGTATGCAGACTACTACCACTGGCAAGATTCAAACCGTGGCTGTGTGTGCTAATAAAACAACAGTTCACATCTCAGTCGCATGTGCTATTCAGGTTTTGTTGTCTGTATTTCCCCTGTTTACTGTCTATGTGTCTCTCAGTTGTACTAAATGGCCTCTGGGGATTCCACCTGTCATATACAGGCATTCCTACACATTCACATTATGGTGCATGGTGTGGGTAACAGTGCTTAATACTACAGTACTATTACATGATTGTAAATCTACATTACCATATGATACCAGAATATACACATACAGTCCAGCAGTTAGACCTGCTTTGTCAGGGTATTACACTTTTATTGCCATACTAACAATATGAGACTCTTCCTGCCATATTTTCTAGTGTAGTGTAGCAGTACTTGCCTTGGACAATACAGGTTTTATACTAGCAATTACTTTACTACTACTTTTATTTTTATTTCTTATGACAGTAAAAGCATGAGTATTACTAACCTACCTTGCATCACAACTGCACCAGGCAGCAGATGTGGGCCTCCTGGTGTGCGGCCCGCTCCATTGCAGCTGTGGGGGACATAAGAGGAATATTTAGCCATACCTATCCATGATATACCTGAGCTGGCAATTATTAAACAGATAGTGAACTGATACTTACACATGGCTGGGACAACCCCTAATGTTCTTGCCTCTTGGAGCCACTCCTCCAAGAGGTCCCCCTTCCACCGCTTCAGGTCAGCATAATGGTGCCTGACCTGCTCACCAGTTCGGGGTATGCTAGTGGCACTGGTGAGGTCGTGGGCGAGACAGTCCCAGGCCTCTGCCTTATATTGGGAGCCCTGGTTCTGGCCCTGCAGCAGTCTCTGTGCATGGTCTTTAACTAGGAGTCCAGCCATGACCTCAGACTCCTGGATGCACCAGTGCTGCACTCGGAAGCGCACTCCTTCTCCCTTTACTGCTATAGTGCCTGCAAGGGGAAGCTACAACCAGTTAGGAGCTGTATTCCCACCTCTTCAGTTTAAGTAGGGCCGATTTCCCGCACTTTTCCGTGATTGGCTGGTTTTGAAAAGGCTAAGCTATGGGCAAACCTGCTTACCTAAGGTTGTCATTGTTTAAAGGGGTATACCACTGGGCACAAAGAGTTAGCTGGTGTACACATTGCTCACAACTCCTAAGCTGGCCTGTGCCATGCTTAGCATTGCTTACATTAGACCTTCATTATAATGCCTTTTTGGCAATGTGTTATTATTCATTACATCTTATATGTATGCCTGGTATCCCTGTTTGATGTGTACATACACTCTGTGGGGTCCTTGTGTTTTATTGGTGACTTCAACACTATATTACAATTACACCTCACTTCTGGGCTTACTGCTGTACTCCAGTTCACATATTTATGTTATGTAGTGGGTTATGGCATATATGACTGTATACTGATTCCTTTCACAGGTTCAGTTTGGTTATACTATGGTGAGGGCATTTATTACTACCTCATTCTTCCGTACTTCTGTGATGGCTTGGTTGATAGCTCCTGGGATTATGGTGTATAAGGTCCAGGGTTTGAGACTTGCATGGCTGTTTATTTTGTTGCTGGGCAGACAAAGGCCCATTGGATACAGAGTGATTAAGGCACTTTAAAGCAGTTGTAAGTGAGTTTGCACCGTGGTAAGCACTGCTTATTTCAGGTTATAGTTTGTTACACTCAGTTAGCTTCTACTTTGCTTAATCTGTATAGGCAATGCTTATCCCCATGCAAATGCACTTAAACACACTTACTAGTGCTTACATATGCTTACTACTGCTTATCTGTGCTTACACCTCCTTATTACTGCCATATTCATTATGATACTGACTCTTCACGTGCATTTCCGGCAGTACTCCAGTTCATAAATATATGTTATTTAGTGGGTTTTGCAATAAAAATATTGGTTATACCATGCTTTGCCACGTAAACTAGACTGTGCTGCAGTGTGACTCCAACCGGGAATGACTGCTCGTTAGGCAAATGCTCTGCCCACTATACTATTGCTGTGCTGTTTCATTTTCATATATCTTCCTTGTTATCCTTTTCAGACATTTAAGCTGCTTTAACTGTAGCTAAGCAATGGGCACACCCGCGTACCTACGGTTAGCTGTACTCGGATTTTTAAAAAAAAAATGGGTTTCTTCTTTTGATTTTTATGTACTGTTGCTGTTGTACACATAGGGGACTGTTGGTGTTGATATGCGGACACCTATGAGCGGTCTTGCTCATTTATTTCCACTTTCTGCTGTTCTACATTGCAGGGGCTTGTTTATTCTGAGAGCTCTGCTCTCAGACATGCCCCCTGCACTCGTACACGCTCCGTGTACACCTGGGAGGTCGGGCAGTGTGCCTCCATTACTATGTATGGTGCACTGCTGTCCTCCTCCTACATGGGTGCTTTCCGTGCTAGTCCTGCACGGAAGATTAGTGAATCCGGGGGAGTGTTTTTGTAATCTAAAATGATTGCTTGTGTTTTAGCCAATATACCTTCACAATTTGTGACTGCATTACATGCCATAACACATTACTTACAATCTTTTCCATACCATGCAAAGTTACATTTATCCAGAAATTATAACATTATAATTAATAATAAAATAATAATAATATTATAGGCATCCAAGTCATTTGCATTAATTGATATTTGTACATTGTTTGTTTGATGAAGTCTATGTGTACATTTGAAAGCACTTAAAATAAGAAATAAAGATTTGAAGTTCTGGTCTTTAAAGTGGGACTGTGCCTTTTGTAAGATTATTTTTAGTTTTATTTGGAAATGTTCCTGGCTGTTGTCTTCTGGTATTATTCTTGCTGTCTGTACAAGTTATTGTTTAAATGAACAATAACATCATTTAATTCAAAATCCATTTAATTCATTTGCTTGAATATAGGTACACATTATTCACTTGTAAAATATTCTCTTTTAGGGGAAAATTTACTTTTTTTTGATAATTAATTTAAGGAAATGCCAACTTGCATAAATCAATCTCTTCTAGTATACATGAGAAAACATCCTCTTAATAGGAAAACTATAGTCGCATCTTTTGCACAAATCATAACATGCATAATTAATCATTTATATTTTATATTTTAACAACAAAAGTAAATTTTCATAGCAGTAGTTTTTTTAAGTGCATTTCTGCTGTGTGTGTGTGCGTTTGTGTGTGTGTGTTTAGGACACATTAAACATACTGACTCCATATCCTATTTGAAACAGACCTGTTCTTAACAGCAGTTCCAAGATCTTAAATTAATTTTCACCTTACGTTCACTGGGCATAATTTCCCAACAGATTTACTAAATTGTCTTCTTAGCAAAAAAAATGGACAATTGTATTGCTTATATAATGCGTGTATATTTATACCAGTATAATCACACCTTCTGTGCCATTTATTTGAATAAAGACATGTCAGACCAAAGAGAGCCCATGCTTGTTTATTGATGCTCATACTATACAACATGTTGTTCCCAAGTCGAGAATATGTGTGCATACATGTACAAATCTATGAATGTAGTGTAGTGCTAGCGTGTACCCCAGTGAAGTACAGCAACATTTCCAATACCTCATGGTTTACCTCATGTTACACAGAACAACACCATGACACCAGTGTTCTCAGGTAGTACCAGACACTGTAACAACCAAAAAGAAATCATACAGCTCTCAGGCACAGCATTTGTCAGTCTATTTATAATGTTCTTGATCTCAAAGTCCCCAGTCCCATTATGAACCAGACACTGACAAAATAAACAAATACTCACAACTTAAACTTGGAACTATCAGCCTTGGTATTTAGTCAATAGACAAGAATTTAATTCTAAAGCAGACATGCCAACAGTACATACAGGAGATCCAAGACATGGCAAATATATGTGTGGGAAAGAGGAGTCTGCCCATGTCTTTGCTCCTCCTCCCACTGTTTGTTCAAACAATTTCAAGAATAATAATTCATCCATTGATAGCAGTAATGTGAATATTGCCTGAAGTTATGCTCCATTCTTTCTCAGCTCATCCAAAGTGATAATTTTTGCAGAGCCATTATTCTGTAATATCTGAGTCTGTAGTTAGGCTGTAGCAGTCCTGAAGGTAATCTTAGTCAGAAATACAAAAGCAGCAGACACATATGCTGTGCATGCCTGCTGCACAAATGTTATTTTAACAGCTTTATTCATGTTTTAATGTTAGAATGTTTACCAAATGAATATCTGTACAAATCTGAAATAAATAAAAATGTCATGAACAGGCAGCTAATATTATGTATAGAATAAAATAAACAATTAGAATAAATTATTAAAACTAAAACTCATGACACTTGCAGAGTTTATTGAACATTTTCTTTTTTTTTTCAATACTATTTATTTATTTATTTTTCAACAGTATACAAGTTAGCATATACAGATGTGTGTTATACATATTTTCTGCATTCAGGTTATACTAAATCATAACTAAGATAATACAATTAAACATATTTACACTATGTACATAGATGCTTTCATAGTTTCATATTTATAAAGCTGGTTAATTTCATATACTTCCTCTGAATGCAATCCCCAGGGTTAGTAACAATATCTAGGTTTATGACTACATGCTGTTGCTGGGATTCTTGTGTATGTTGTATTGTATCTTTGATTAGTGGTTTATGTAAGTATAATGTTAAAAATCAGTTCCCAGAGTTTAAAGTGATTGGGATTTTTGGTTTGTTTGTTTATTATGTATTTATGGGCTAGTATATGTTTAATCGCCAAAATTCTGAAATTCTCCCAGGAATTCTTGTACGGGTTAAGCCAGTTGGTGGCTATGTAGAGTTTCATTAATAGAAAGATATTAATAATAATAGTTATTTGGTTTTTAGATAAATTATTTGGGGGAATATGTAATATCATAAATTCCCAGGTAAGCGTTGATGATTGATAGCCCATCTTTTGTAATTGCAATTTCAGGGAGTTCCAAAGTTTGAATACATATTTACAGCTCCAGAACATGTGGAAAAGGTCAGCAGTTTTATCCTTACAGTGTGGGCAAGTTGGCGAAATTTTAGAGTTAAATTTATGCAAGCTAAGGCGCGTGTAATATGTATTGTTATATATCATGAGTTGAGTGAAGGCTAACTTTTGAAGTGATATGGATTTTACTGTTAGGTTGATTGCTTGGGTTAATTTGTAATTCTCAATAGATGGGAGTTTTTTCTTCCAATAATCCGATATGAGTATATGATCTTGATCATATCCTTTATCATTTTGTATGAGCATGCTATATATTTCTTGTTTAGTAAAAGAGTTTTCCATAGTAATTTACATTTCATTATTTCTTCTTTATTAATGGTGATATCATGAAGATAACTCATACACATTTCTTTAATCTGTCTCAGGATCAGCAAATATGATTTAGGAAGGTTAATTTGACTTCTTATTTCTTGAATAGAATCGTTTAAGTATGGGTATATATCTTGTACGGTTATGTTTATTATATAGGGGAAGCGTTTTAAGTCTATCATCTGATTATTTATTTTAAAGTTGGGGGTTTTATGTATAGGTTGTAATATCATCATGAGTTGAAGCAGGTTTAATGATTCAAAAAGTTTTTGTGTTAGTGCTATGGAATATTTAAGTGGTTCTATTAGATTATATGATTTCATACTATTGTTGTGTAGGAATGGCAATGCTTTGGGGTTTATATCCAGGCTTTTGGCATGTTTAAAATATATTCTTACCCAGTGTGGATACCAAGCTTTGTCTGATGTATTGTAGCTTGCAATCCTCAAGATTCTATTGGCGTTTATAATTAGATAGTAGCTTTCAAAATTTGGTAAATCTAATCTACCTTTGTTTTTAGGGGTCATCAGCTTATCATATGAAATTCTGCTCTTTTTGGGTTCCCATATAAATTTAGCAAATTCAGTGTGGATCTGCTTGAAGAATTTCTTGGATATGATTAGCTGGGAGGACATGAAGATGTATAATAGTCTGGGTAAGATATTCATTTTTATAATCGAGACTTTGGCTAATGATGGTAATTTCAGATTTTTCCATCTATTTAAGTCTAGTAGGATATGGTTCCATTTTTGTTTTATATTATTTGAATAAAAATCTTTGTTGTCTGTGGAGAATGTAATCCCCAAGTATTTAATTCTTTCTTCCGTTTTTACTTGTCCTATCAGCGGTAAAAGTGAGAAAGGTTTAGGGGTTTTCAAGGGGAAGATGTTAGTTTTTTTGAGGTTCATTTTGTAGTTTGATATTGTGGAGAAGTCTTCAATAGCAGATATTATTTTCTTTATGTCCGTAGTTGGCATTGTACAATAAATGTTGAGGTCGTCCGCAAATGCTGATAGGGGAATTTTGGTGTTGTATATTATTGGGGAATTATGATATATATTTTGTTTTATATTTAAAAAAAGGGGTTCTAGATATAGGTTAAACAATAATGGAGATACAGGGCATCCTTGACATGTTCCATTTCTGATTTGGATTCTTTTAGACCAGGTTTTGTTTATATATAATGATGTGTAGGGGTTATTGTATAATATTTGTAAGGTTTGAATAAATTCTTGGGGTATATTAAAGTAAGGTAGGATTTGAAATAAGAATTTTGTGTTTACTCTATCAAAGGCCTTCTGGGCATCTATGACGAGTGCATATATGTTTAGGTTGTTTTGGTTAGCGTATCAGATTAGTGTGTATAATGTTAGTGTATTGTCACTCGATTGTCTGGATGTTATAAAGCCAGAATGTTCACTAGAGATAATTTTATCCATAAGTGTTTTCATTCTGTTAGCCAGAATAGATGTTAGAATTTTGGTATCAATATTTAATAATGATATGGGTCTGTAGCTATCCGGGTTTTGGGGGTCTGCCTTTTCTTTGAGTATAAATATCATTTTGGATGCATTAAAGTGTATATCATTAATTTTATTGTTTATTATGTAGTTTAATATGTGAAATAGGATTTGTGCAATGATGGGGTAAAATGTTTTAGAAGATTCCACTGTGAGACCATCTGGGCCGGGTGATTTATGGGATTTCAATTGTTTGATTGTTGATGTTATTTCATCGATGGATATTGGTTCTATTAAATCTTTTTGTTGTTTCATGTCAATTTTCAGGAAATTAAGTTTTTGTAAGAACTTTCTACTGTTTTCATTTAGGGGTAAGGTTTGTTGGTCTCCATAAGTTTGTGAATATATGTCTTCAAATATGTTAATAATATCATCAATTTTGGTGTAATTCTTATTCTCATAGGTTATTTCAGAGATTTGAGAGGATACTTTTGACTGGTTGATAATCCTTGCTAGTGCTCGCGATGGTGTTTGAACATAATTAGTATATTTGGCTAGTATTTTGGTTTCATGGAATGATAGATTATTATTGTGTAACATGTAAAGGTCTTTTTGACATTTCAGTAGTTCTGTTTCCGTTTGTGTATTGAAGTTCTTTATTAGTTCCTGTTCCAATGCTTTTATTTTAGCCTCCAATTGTTGTTCCTCTCTGAGTTGGATTATTTTATGGTAGGTTGCTTTTTGAATAAAAATTCCCCTGATTTGGGCTTTTGTTGTCGCCCATTCAATATCTGGGAGGTGTTGCTGTTTTGATAGGTTCTCCAGAGTTGTTTTAAGGGTATCTTGTATCTCTCTGATTATTTCCTTTTTAGTTAAAAGATTGGGGTTCAGGGACCAATTATATCCTCGGTTTAGTGTGGAGTTTTTAGGGTTCTCAATAAGGTTTAGGGTGATTTTAGAATGGTCAGATAGGTATCTTGTATGTATATTTACTGTAGGGTCTAGAGTAATTTGTGTTTCTGAAATTAAGAAAAAGTCAATTCTCGACCATATTTTATGACAGTTGGAGTAAAACGTAAATTTGCTTGAATTATTTGGGTTATTACCATATTTAAAGGGATCATACAGATTAAAGTCGTATTTAAGTTCGTTTAATGTTATCGAAGCCTGCTTATTGTATGACAAATGTACACTTGATTTATCTTGTTTTGGGTTTTGATAAATGTTCCAGTCACCTCCCAGAATCATATAGTGATTATGATATTGACTTAAGATAGGGTACAATGACGCAAAGAAGGAGTGTTGATTATTACAGGGTGCATATATATTGAGTAGTAAAATGGGATTAGGATAAGCAGGAGATGAGAGGATTACATAGCACCATCTTCCCTCTTTATCTATTTTGGTTTCCGTGATTTTATCTTTGTATTGTTTCTTAATAATTATAGCTACTCCTGCACTATTGGTTTTGCCTTCCGACGCTATAATTTTTTCTTATCCATATTTTTCCTTGATTTCTGACCACTGTTCTATAGTTAGATGGGTTTCTTGAACTAGTATAAAGTTTTCCTTAGCTTGCAAAATAAGGTGTAGAAACAATTTCCTTTTTTTTTTGTTCTGGAGCCCTTTGATATTCCATGAGTCAAATTCCCACATTTACATAGCTTCTTGGTTTATGTATGTAGTCCTGAAATTTGAATATAAAGATCAGATTGTGTTCACTTTTTATCAAAATCATGTTATGAAAGCATTCTCTTATTCCCGTCCCTTCCCTCTGCCTAACCACTAGCTTCCTGGACCAGGAATTAAGCAGGGTCTGAAAAGAATTAAACTTTGCATGTTTGTGTAATATTAGTATAGTATCATCTTGTGGGTTAGAGTTTGTAGAGGAAGGGAAGATTAATAACCCTGCATGACTTGTCACTACTTGTACAAAGCCTACCCAACTCATTCCCTAAAAAAAACACTACTTTTGTAACCTAAGTCTCCTCTTATGACTTTTACTATGTAATATTATAATTTAGACAATATATCAACAACCAACTTGGTCTTAGTTAAAGCCGGGTACACCAATTTAAAGAACTTCACTTCAACAATATTTACATATTTTCTAACTCTAAACTGTTACCTCAAAATGTTTTAATAACGATACTGGTAATAAGTATTATTTCCCGGGCTAATCTTCCACTATGTTTGGTCATTACCTCCCTTGAGAGGGATTTCTTGGCTCTGTTTATTTTCCCCCCTTAATTTGAGAGTAGATGGGTTCTGTATTTATAGAATATTATGTTGCTTTTTCCCCATTACAAGGTTAGGGTGTATATCTGCCCTTGCATACGAGCTTGTGTTATACTTTCTTTGTAGATATTCCTCACTTTGGTCTTCCCTTTTACTTTTATTGTCTCCCTATATTCCTTAGTCTTGTGATCCATCTGTTTATTCCCTCGGTTCATTTATTGGCCTTTTTGTGTGGTGTAAAATGTTAATGCTCTCAATTTAACTTATTGGATACCCTTAATGTAATTATCAGAATATGATTTGCTGCCCTTGCATTGAATTGTTGAATTTTTGAACAAGAGTTATATTATATGAGCCGTGGTAGGACATGCTTCTACTACAGAAGCGTTATTTGGCATACGTTTCAATTATAACCATTCCTATGCACCCTGGAGAAAACATTGCAGCTATGTGTAAGTCTTGTATAATTTGGACAAAAAGGCAGTAAACTAAGTTCTACCAAGTAAGATAATGTAATATTTTCCTTAACAGCATGCAGTAGATTGATCTAGGTACAATGTTATAAATTACATTACAAATTAGTTATGGCAGTACAAAAATGATAACATGTTCGTTGCCAAAGTCTATTAATTATGTGTGTTTAATAAAATTGCCTTAAAAAAGAATACAGAAGGAGTGGTAAAGGGTTGTGTATATTGTAGAGGATAGTGTAGGATAGAATAGTGATGACGCACAATAAAAGGCAGTGTATAAAAGGTACGTTAGGAGGGTTAGGAGAAGATGTGTTAATGATATAAGAGATAAGTAGAGATATAGGAAAGAGAGGAATAGCTGGAGGGGGTCAAGTTATCTAGGGTGTAGAGCATGTACATTTCAATAAGTGGATAGATGCAGATGGGAAAATATATTGATGCAGCCATTTAAAGCTCTATTTGGGCTGGTTTTATCATCGAGAGCTTAGTACTCCATGGGTATCAAAAGTGTTTCCCTGGATTAGTTGAGTATAAAGCAGATATATAGCAAGCAAGACAACAGATAATGCCTGGAAGTTTTACTCTGAAATTTTTGTGAAATCTCAAATTTTTGTCATAGCATTGTGGTTTATAACATAAGGTGTACTAAGTGGTATACTTGTCTGATTTGCAATGGCTTATAGCAGGTCTGGGAAGGATGTTGAAACCCTTTAGTATGTGCAGTTACAGTGAAGTAACAGAAAGCATTCCTTTACCCAGTGGATTGTGGTAGTTTTCAACCCACTGAGACTTAAAAAAGGGATATTCTGTCTTCTGACATTTAGTTATAATATCAGTAGGGTGGAGAAATAGAAAAGAATAAGTAGCCCTATATAAGGTGATGTGACTACCTCTTCTTTCTTAGGTGTATTGCCTTGATTACTAGTTGTGGGAATCTTCCCTGTGTACTATTTACATTTTGAGTAAGAGTTTGCTGGCTTTTGGTAAATGAGAGAGGAAAGGAGATAAATAATTCTCCAGACGTCAGGCCCAGAGTATTCTAAGCATACACACATAAGTTCTTGATCCTTGGAAAAACAGCCCATCTACATCTGATACTTCCACAAGTTCTACAGCAAAGGTTAGAGGTTACTGCCCTTCTTTGAACCCATTATCTCTATAGAAACAGAGCCTTCAGTAACATTCAAGTTCTACCAGCATCAGTGTTAAACATTGAAGGAGCACCATGTTCCCATTTAAGCCCTATGGTAAACTCAGAGTTTTTGTACAGATAATTTCTTTATTGCCAAAGTTAGGCTACTTTCCTGTTTTAGGGCCCTTTACCAAATAAATTTGAGAGACAGTAGTTTTGGTGCAATGTAGGATGGAAGCTTTCTAATTCTGTGATAGCCTGGGGAAGAATCACTAAAGAGCACTGATACATAGACACAGTAACCCTTATCTATGATTTTAAGTTGGTGCTATTATCCAGTTCTCCTTTGTAACTGCTCTGTGTGCACGGGTACTCTCTGCCGATTCTGATTGCTCTTTAATGCATTTGCTAAGACCTGAGTGCTATAGCACTCTATGTGTAATCTAAACAGCAGTAAGCAGTTTGTTACATTATAAAGCATTTTTTATCTGTTTTAACTAAAACCAGAGCATAGTAGTGCTCCTTACAAATTAGAAACTTTAGCAACTGGAAATGTTCTTTACTTTTAGAGAGATTTCCGACTCTCTCTCCAACTTTTCTCTTATCTTTTCATTTTCGTTCTGTTTAGATGCCTCAGGAATCATCCGGTCAGCTAAGCCGACTGCTTAGCTTCTCGTAGGGGGACCATAATTACGATCGGACTTCCGGAAGTGCCTTCTCTACAGACAGACCTCCTGGAGATGGCAGATGTCTTTACAGTTCCTCCTGTGGGAAAATTGGCATGACAAACGCGGATTGTCATGGCCTGCAGAGAGGAAAACAAGGCCCAGAGCAAATTAAGTACAAGTCAATGAGGAAAAGGTCCCCGGCTGGTTGCAGAGCTTGCAACTGATTTCAAGAACTCCATGAGCCGTTCTGGTGAGTGTATCTAGCTATCTATGGCAGGAATATTTTTAAAAACTGCCAGAAAGGTGTTTTTTGCTTCTCTGTGGTTCACGACCGAGTGTTTAACTCCATCCACATAGAATATCAGTATATTTGGATATTTCATTTGAAATTTTAGTTTTCTGTCAATTAAGAACTTACAGTAAGGAGACATAAGTTGTCTAGCTTGTCTAATTTGTAGGGGCAGATCTTGAGCAAGTGATATTTTGTTATTGTTCCATATTATGGACCCAGCACTTTTTTTGCAGATAATAAAACTATGTTAACATCCTGGAAGTTTAGGAGTTTGGCATATACAGGTCTTGGTTTATTTGATGCTTGAGCTTCTCTCAGAGCTCTGTGTGCCCTCTCTATTATTATTTGGTGGGCTGTTTTTGGGCCTTTGAGTAGCGTAGCAAATATTTGGATAATAGATGGGATCAGATCATTGTGAGGTATAGTTTCCGGCATGCCTCTGATTATTATGTTAGTCCTTCTGGATCTTGCATCTAGATCAGTAATTTTTGCTTGCAGGTTTTGGATGTCTACTTCATGTGCTTCCGTTGTTTTGGCTATTAAGACTATTTTTTCTTCATTCTCTGTGATTTTGGCTTCTGACTTGTCCATTCTTTCTATTATTTGGTTGAAAGAATTTCCAAATGTTTGTAGTTGGGTGGAGAGCTCTTTTATTGCCTCTTGAATAGGCAGTAAAGCTGCTTTAATGTCATCTAGATTTGCAGGTTGATCTGTTCTATTTTTATTTCCTGATTTAGCAGTATCTTGTTGCTTTGTTATTTTCTGTCTTTTAGAGTTTAAATCTTTCTCAGGTGATAATAATTCTGAGAGTTTAGTTTTTTGTTGTTGTAATGTCCATGTTTTTGTCCTCTCTTGACATTTTGTGTAGCTGGAGCATCCTGGTTTGTTAATATAGTTTAGGATGAAGAGGTTCCTGAGCACACAGCTTCCTTTGCTTATCTCCCTCTTTTGTTTCAGATAATCTGTTACAATCCTAGTAGTTTGGCTGTTGTTTTAGTTTTTTTTTTCTTTCAGGAGTTCTTAAGTGTTGATTAGAGTTGTTAGATTAAAGTATTATGTTGAGATAAGTCCTGGTTTGTCCTCTGGGTTGATTTTATTCCATAGAGATTGAAGAGCTGTAGGTTAGCAGTGTTTACAGAACAGCGACCATCTTTGAATCTCCTCCCTCTATTGAACATTTTCTGAAAATGTGGAATTTCAGGGGCCTCATAAAGAAAGGTCCCATCCCTAAATCACTTGATTCTATAGGACCAGGTCAAAAGAAGACCTACCATAATTTTCCAAATTGGCCCTCTGAACAGTGATCGGCCTCTCTTCTTTCTGTTGAGCACAAGCTCTGGGAAAAGCTTATCAGTTAGCTCCTGATTTTTCCAAGCATTGTAGATATATGTTAAGGCACTTAACTGCAATCTGCAAAAATTATCCTCAGCAAACCCAAAAGTACTCAACAGAAACAACACCTAACACTGCATATAAAGCCACATCCAGTGGAGTCTAAACTACCAAGTCCATAAGGCAAATCAATACACTACCCAGGGCTCTAGTCATAGGGAATTCTATTGTATTACATACTGATGCCCCATTCACTATGCCGAACAAGGAGAAAATAATGGTCAGTTCCTTATCAGGGACCAGGATCTGCCAAGTTAACCATGTACTCAAGTCATTGCACCACAGGTGTACCACCATGATTCATAGTCCACATAGGTGTAAACGACCTAAGACGTACCTCCCTACACTATATGAAGAGGGACATTACAGAGCTCTTGGACTATGTGTCTCAGGCTAGTATGTGTCTAGCATTGAGTATTCCACCTTCACTCCATCCCTACCTTGATTTGACTACTTTATGGTTAACATTTTTGTTTTTAACGTAATGTTGTATTATTCTTGCTGCCTTGATGTGTTTGCTTGATGGCATGATTGTTTCTGGCTGCTGAGGTGATCTGACAGTCCAGGTGGTAAAAGTCTGTTTGAGCAAGTGAGGCCCTCATATTCTTAGGGCTATTGTAAATAGTTATGCAGTGAGCAGATATCACTGTATATCATCAGTATGATGCACATCAGTGTAACACGGCTCTTCTTTTTTGATGTTTTCAAGGTTATATTCTGTGTAAGTAGTGCTGATCATAGCAGAGATGGACCTTAGCTAAATAATGATACTATGCTAAGCGCTAAATGTCTGTTGTTAATGTCATGTTTATAACAGTAGTATGTTGGTATTTGGAGCTTTTCTTCAAAATTTGAAATGGGAACTCCTGCAGTCTGGTTGTCAGTCACAGCTCCCAGGTAGGTGATAAGCACCTCAGGAAACCATTTGGTATTTTATGAAGGTGTGACATTGTATCCACCTCTAAGAAAATTCTGGTGCCAGGTATAATGCACTTAGCATGGATTTTACCAATATTTAAAGACTAAAGAGATGAAAAAATGAGCAACACCTGCTGTTATGGTGAATACATCATACAACTAACTGAGCTATGATCTCTCTCTGCTAGTGATAACAAAGGTATTTGTTGTTCCTTGAATCATATAGGTGCCACTAAAACTGATTAAAAGTACAAGAAGTCACCATTGTCTTTTATCCGACTATATTTCATTTTTTACCTATGAAACTGAAAATTTGCAGCGATGATTGGCTTTACAATCACTGGCCCTGCAGATGTGGCATGTGTCCAGCTATATGACATTTCTCTTAATATCATACCTTTATACCTATATTATGTTTCTGTTGTGGGAATTCTCTATATCACTCATATTATGTTTCGGTTGTGGGAATTCTCTATATCACTTTTGGTATAAAAAATACAAAAACAATTTCTGATAATTTCATTTTCATGCTCAGCAGGCTGATCAGCAGTGAGAAAAGAAATTAAAATCAAGACTAGTAATATTTCTTATATTCTTGCAACATAAAATTTCTGTGCAGAGTCTAACTGATGATATGCTAATTTTGCATGCTATGTATGTGATCGTGGTAGATAACGAATGTGAAATCAAGACACACTTTAGCAAAACAGCCCTGTGTGCTCTCATAAGTAGCCCCTGCCTATACCTCACATTCAGAGGGCTTCACTCCCTGAACCATAATGCTTAATATAGCCTACAGTGGACACAGCTATGAGTTAGGTCATGAACTTTGAAGAAACAGAACTTTGCTAAAGGAGTTCTCAAGGACTCAAACAAATACTGATCTTGGCACTGGATGTCTATGTTTCTTTTGTTTTGTTTTATTCTCAGGGTAGACATATTCAAACATGATTAAAAACAAAAACAAAAAAATATATATGGTATTTAGACTTTTGTATCAGTGGATGGTATTACAGGTTATAGGACAGTTCATCAAACTGTACATCCACAAGTATAACTAACCAGTAATTCATTTTTTTTCCTGGAAGACTGCACATTCAGTCACAACCTACCAAAACTTATCCTTTTATGGAGATTTACTACTTACATCCTCCACATCATTGCTAACTAATACATCAGCCCTGAGGTTTCTACTTATCAAGTAAAAGGAAATGTTTGTTTTTCTTTTAACTAATAGGTTTGTTCTTTAAATTTGAACAACTGAGCTCAACAAAATCATCTTCACAGGAACCAAGTTTCCCCAAATCATCCTACTCCAAGTATTACACTTTAGCATATTAAGGTAATAACACACAGTCTATGTGTGTGTGGGTTATGCTGCAAGCAGCTTATGCTTGTTGAAGTCAGGTCATGACAACAAAACCTTTGCAATCAAACTTCAATAGGTATGTGTAAACCATTGCATACCTCATAGCTAGACAATGGGCTGGAGTCATTAATGGCTACACTAAATGCAGCTACCATGTAAGGAGCCATGCACATGATAATGCACTATTTGGTACTCATTAAACGGCTTTACTAAGCCATAAAACAAAGGCAAATGGCAGAGTATGCTAACAATAGTATAAGAAGCCAAATTACATGATAATTAACTAATCTGGCATAGCAGAGCTGTTTGAGAAGCTATAAAGCATTTGTGTACACTCAATGTAGTTATTTGCCCCGAAATCCAAAACTGGATTACAGCCATGATTATACTTAAAAAGCGTGTCAGTATTTGCTGCTGTTGTATGTGCAGCAGGCTTTAATTAAAATTGCTTCAGCTGTTGGCAAATCTCTGCCAAGATGAAGAACTTTTTTTATATCATATTTGACTTACTATGGACTGCATGACACAAAACCAAATAGACATGGAAACAGAATAGTAAAAATGCAATCTATTCTGCCCTCATATGTGACCCAAGGAAAGTGTGGAACTGGTTTGAAAAAAAAATGAATTTCTTAATTCCATATACAAGTAGTTATGTGTCCCTAAGATGAGACATTTGTCCTGTGTATGGTACTGTAAGTAATATTAAATGACTGTGATGTCTACAATATCCACCTATGGATTTTGCACAATAATTTGCATAAAGCATTTTACTTTTCCACACATATATGGAACCATAACTACATTAAAAATGTGCAAAGGTCAGTGCACAGTCATCCAACATTGCCACAGGGTGGGGGAATAAATTAGGTCAAGCCTAACACCAAAGAAGTGAGTGCACATTATTGAATTGTATTACCTCATTGAAAGTTCTGCAGTATGCTCACTGGTATTTTCCCTCTTGTCAGAAATAATATCAATCTACAAAATAAGTAAAAAGTTAAAGTTCCTTATTAGTACACACAAGTAAATACAGCCCTCCCCAAAAAAATAAAAGCAAGAGAAATGAAAAGCAAGCATACACGTCATGTAAGGAGGACAACAGCTGTGTAACTGAGTAGTACATTGCAGCATTAACCAAAGCAACTTACACTTTTCCAATATTAATAGGTAAACATGTTCGTACAGTCCACTTATACGGACAGCAGTCAGTTATATATCACAGGCTTAACACGTCTGTGGACTATAAATGTCATACCCTTGACCTTACTAGAAAATGATACAACACTTTCTGCAATAACTTGCCAGATGGGCATAGAAAAGATTCCATAATGTCATTTTATATTCTTCACAAACTTTTGTAATGTAACAAATGACTAACATGCATGCCTATGCCACCAGCAAGGGACAAACAAGACATATATTCAGCTATGGGTATATTGTGAAATTCAATCCATCTCTAATGCTGAAAGAATTTTGAAAAAAAAAAAAACAGCAACTCACCTTTGCATCAAGTTAGTTGTGACAGTAGAAACATGTTTTGCAAGCAATTAACAACATGCATCTCTCTGGATAAACAGTCTCCCATACCACAATGCACATTTTTTGCTTACATGATTACCTTGATATAGTGCAGATTCAGCCTTGCGAGCACTATGAATATGTAGATGAGGTATGAACTCATAAGCATTCATGAATTTCAAAATCTGCACTAAGTGCAAGGAATGCAAACATGGTGCAAGGATCTATACAGTTGCATGCTCACCCCCTAACTCTGCAAGGATGAGCACTGAGAAGTGTGACCTGATAAGTGTTTGCAAGTGTGAATAATTATTCTGACTGTAGTATTTTTATTTATTTATTTTACAACTGTTTACCAGGAAAGTCCGAATGGGTGGTCACCCTTTTTCAGCGGAGGCCCGGGGAGAAATTCCCCACATATACAGAAGGATTTATAGTATAATTAACATATAAGATTATACAGTGCTAATTACAATAGAAGGTTACAAAGCTGAGTGATCTGTATAACAGTACAGGGAAAAACAGAGTTATAATCATATGTACATCATTCAGGAAAAGGATCTAATACTCAGTTTTACAGTTTGGTATACAAGAAAAAAAGCACAGTGATAAATTATAGATATATCATTCAGGAAGAACTAATATATATTTCTACAGTTTGATATATAACAAAAAGAATATTTTTTTCTTCTTCTTTTCTTCTTCTTCTCAGGGTGCAGGAAAGTTGTGATTTGTGATAGAGAGGTAATAGGTGAAAAAGGAGGGTTAGTAGTTTTATAAAGGTGAGAGAAAACATAATTAGTACAAGAGCATGGCTACTTGTGTGCATTTCATTATTTATTAGGGGGAACCTGGCATATTGTTGTAGAGATATCCTGAGGCATTACATGAACAAAGCCAGGAGTTAGGTGTTTTTTTAAGTAATTTTTTAAAAAAAGAGTTGTGTTTGTTGTAGATCTGATAGTGTCTGGGAGAGAGTTCCAGAGGTTTGCTAGATGGCTAGAGTAAAGTGTTTCTCCTGCAGTATTTGTAGCCCTGGTTACCTGTATTAAGGTTTTGTTGGTGGAGTGAAGTGCATGGTTATTGGAATAAGGTAAGAAAATGTTATGTATAGATGGTGTTTTTTCAGGTTGGTGAAGTATTTTGTGTGATATTGTCAGTTGACTATAGGGCAATATGTGAGGCAATTCTAAAAAGAAAGTTGCTTTAGAGCTAGGCAATGGTGTGATTTGTGGGGTGAGTCAGTGGCAAACTTTGCAATCTTGTTATAGCATACTTCTAATTTTCATAATCAAGGTCTGACTTTTTGAGGTGAATAAGTAATAGAGAAGCATAAAGGAGTGTAGATAGGAGGTGGGTTCTAGCAATACCTATCCTGGTACTATTGGTTAGTATTGCTTTATTTCTATCTAGAGTACCCAATTGTTTTGTGTACCTTCTTGACTGTTTGTGCTATGTGTAGGCTGAATTTCATGTTATTGTCAATTACTACTACTAGTAGTTTTCTTTGGGTTTCTGGTAAAATTATTGTATTGTCTGTGGCTGTGATGGAAAAAGTGGGGGTGTCTGGTGTTCTGGAGTGGTGGAAGATAATAAGCTTTGTTTTGCTAGGATTAAGGATAAGCTGAGAGTTTGAGAGACATGATTCAATTGCAGTGAAGGATTTTTGTGTAATATTTTTGGAGTTGTGGTAGGGTAGGGGCAGCACATATGAGTGTGGAGTCATCTGCATATTGAATAGTAGATACTAGAAGTGTGGCTGAGCTAAGAGTATTGGTAAATATACTAAAAAGCAGGGGGCCAACTATGGATCCTTGTGGGACTCCTAAATTAACAGGGCGAAGGGGAGAGGTCTTGCGACCATTTCACTGCTTGGTGACAACCTGTTAGGTAGCTGTGGAACCAAGTGATAGCTTGGGAGCTAAGATTTAGGTTGTTGAGGGCAGTAAGTAGCTTGGGATGGGATACTGTATCAAACACTTTGGACATATCGAGGAAGACTGAGGATACTATCTTACCTTCATTTCTGTGTTGATTGATGGTATTAGAAAAGCTTAGGAGGGCAGTAGTGGTGCTATGATGTGGTTTAAATCAGTGTTGAGGATTAGCTAGTAGCCTATTATTTGTGAGGTATTGGAGGAGTTGTGAGTGGATGCACCTGTCTAGGATTTTAGATAGCGGGCATAGGATGGCAATTGGCCTGTAATTTGAAAGCTCAGTTGAGTTGCCACTTTTGTGGAGAGGGATTACATGGGATATTTTCCAGATCTGGAGGACATATTGTTCTGAGATGGAGCGATTGATAAGTATTGAGATGGGATATGCAATTGCTGGAGCTGATATTTTGAGAAATTCAGCTGGCAAGTTATCTGTTGCTAATATAATAGTTTTTAATTTACTAAGTAGTTTTTGGATGGTCTTTGTGGGAATGGGTTAGAAGGAAAAGATGTTCTAATTATTGCTGGTTATAATGGGTGTAGTTGTTTGATTAGGGCAATTATTTTTGATGAGGGCAAGAATACTCTGAATGAAATATTTGTTAAAAAATTCAGTAATGGAGATTGTGTGGTTTGGTATGGAAGGAGTTGGGGTAGATACTTGTCCTGGATTAAGTATCCTTTTAACTACTGACCAAAATTTTTGAGGATTTCTTTGGTGTTTCTTGTATATTGGCATATTATTTTTTTGTCTTATTTGATTTGGATTTTGGCTTTGTTTCTAAGTTTTTGATATTCTAAGTGGGTTGTCTGTGATTTGTTAATGAACCATAGGTCCTAGGCTTTGTCTCTAAGTTTGAGGAGGGTTCTTGTACCATTGATTAGCCATGGGATATAATTTGCTTTGCTGTGTATGGTTCTATGTGGGGTGATATTATTAAGAATTGTGAGAAAAATCTCATTGAAGTATTCTACTGCTGAATCTAGGGGCAATGTCTTAAGAGAGGTCCAGTTGCATTGTTTGAGAGTGGATATATGGGTTTGGGGGTTAAAGTTCTTATTATTAAGGTAGTAATAAGTATCAGTCAGAGTGTCAGTGAGAAAGTACTGAGACAAAATTATGTAACTACCATTGACTGATTTAGAAGAGGAACATTATTAACATTGATATGAAATTACTTATGACAACAGTTTATGACAATCAATGCAACTGTATCTGCAATTCTAAGGAAGTATATTAGTCATTAAACATACATAAGCTTCAGGGAAAACCTCTCTTTTTAAAGAAGCATAGGTCTTTGAATGATGCTCGCAATATAAAGAGAAGCAAAGAGGTGCAGTTTTCAAAATTTCTTTTTTTATGTTGTGTGAGGAAAGATTATTGCCCTGTTTCTGGAATCACTGCCATCCACACACCTAATTGCAAATTGCTCAGGACAATGGTCAGGAATTTTTTCTGTTGCACCTGTAATGTCAGTAGATTTTCTTCCTTATTTGTGCGGCATTCAACATTGCACACTCTGGACTGGCAGTAAGTTCGCCAGTGGCAGTGACAGTTAATTAGCAAAGTTTAAAATATGTATATTTTTTTCTCTTGGGTTCGATTCCCAGGTGGTACTACTCAGTCATACCAGTGTCTAACTCCCAGCATGCCAATATGTCAGAAGCCATACCATTTTTTATTCTAAACAGCCATGATGATAGCCAACAAAATAAAGCATATCAGGGTTTAACATTTGAATACATCTCAATAGTCTGAGCATCACACAAAGCCAAATGTCATTGCTATTTTAACACATTTTCTGTTTCTTGATGTACTCATTGTCAATGTGACTGGTGAGTCATTGCTGTACTTCCAGTTGTTGAAATGCAATCGGCAAGATTGTGGGTTTTTGTGCATGAGCTATTACAGCTCAGATCTGAATTGGACTCCAATTCAGACCCATATTTCTTATTTCACTGCTGCAGACATAGCTGCTGATGGTAGAGATGGTGTTCCATTTAGAGCATAAAGGTGGGGTGTTGATGAATCCAGGAATTTTGCGGCACTCCTCTTGAAGCACTATCACAGGGGGAACACACCAGGTCTTAGTATACAGCTGAGGCTTGGAATAGCTTGGTCAAGGCTGTCTCCAGTGCAACTGGCATCCCACACACTGGGAAGCAATGTCTTCACTCCTACAGTGACATGAAGAGGCGCAACAGTTAACTCCTTAGCTGATGGGATGATGAATGTATAACTGCATACTCCCCTCAGTTGTGTAAATATATTTACCATAACTTTTCTATGATTAGTTAGTCAGCCAGCGCAGTTATTCATTATGCTTTCATATATATATATATATATATATATATATATATATATATATATATATATATATATATATATATATATTTATATATATTTTTTCTACTGTACAGCTGCAGCAGACATTGCAAAAAACCATGAGGCACATCAGGAAAGACTAACTCATCTCAGAGAGGCACATAGTAAGTATGCATCTGTTCTGATTGCAAGGCACAGAAGTATTCTCAGTCAACACCATATATCATCTTTAGCAGGCATACCTTAACTTTAATATCAAGCCTTCATGCCTGTTTCAATAGCTCTTAGTAATTGCATTAGGCAATAACTACATCTGATTAATTGTGTTTTGGTTCAATACCCACAAACAGATACTTGTTTTTTTAAAGGCTACTATTTATAAGATATTTTAACTTCAGTACTGAATTGCATTAACAAATTCAATATTTGCAAATGCATTTATTACCTTTGAAAGTATATATCGGATATGATACAGTGAAATACATGATCCCATTAGTCATATTATACTATTGTGATTGATCTTTGACATATTCATGCCTTCCCATCATATCTGGATGTGGCCAAGGTGTACTTATGAATTTCTAATATTGTTTTATGTATTTAAATAATTAAGTAATATGACTTTACATTAATCTAATTATCTCTTTTTGTCTCCCCATCTTATCTCTCTCTTTTTTTATTTAATTGCTTCTGAAAACAAAATTACCATCAGCACAGGGAGGTAGACTGACCACTGGGATTCGGACTGCCATACACTCACAGATGGTTATGGAGGAAACAACACATGCAGCACAGACACCCAGCAGTACTGGGTCACAACCTGCCAACATTACCTTCACAACGTTTGCCCTACCTGCTCCACCTGTGTCAGGTAACTCAGTCACACCTGCTGGTTCAGTGGTACCCTACTGGAGCAGCAGTAGTGAAAGTGTAATTTTGGCTCCTATCAGGACCTGACAGGGCTGGTGGTGGGCATTATGGAGAGGGTCCACAGCGTCTGAATCAGCAGGGTTGCAAAGATCCTGCTTCATATTCTCAAGATGATGCCAGTTCCAGCACTGACCCATGCAGCTAACACATGATACAGTGATGACAGCTCTGTGATTGAGGACTAGATTTTCATTGTTCCCAAGATTGACATGGTTCTTCCTCCAAGGTCCCCTATCTATCCCCATGCATGGTGTTCCCCAACCCTTTGTGTCCATCAATATCCCTGTCTGTTTTATGTAGTGTGAGTCTGAGCCTGCTACTTACCCTACCCTACCCTCTCATTCCTAAATGTTCTTCTCTCTCTAAAAAAATGGGTGCTTGTCCCAGAAAGAAATATACCCTATACATAGCTCTCCACCTCACCCATGTGCCATGTTGACACACTTGATTTGGCCCAATTGGCTATATAACAATATTCTGTTGTCATCACCCATCCCTGGTGTGGTGGATCATCAAATTCATAAAATTCTTTGTACAGTCCTTCATTTATATTGTGAACAAGTGGTTGGCAATTGTGCTCTCCCACTCCCCTCCCACAAATCCCTGTATTACTTCCCCTGCATCCTACCCTGTGCTTGCCACCCCCATTTTCACTACTGTCCTATCAACTCTTTTTTCACACATTTAATCTGGTCAAAAAATCGAATCACACACAACACATAAGACCAGAAATGGCTTATGGAAAAGTCTTCACTTTTTTTACTCAGTATTTGTGTGGAGGTTGGCATAGTGCACCAATGCTGAGTGACAGTGAATACCATTCAACTTCTTATGGCAAAATCGGAAGATTTTAATTTCAGCTGCATTATTTCAGTTACATTTGCACAAATGTGCTTAAATCCACTGCACTGTGGGAATAAAGAGTAAAGGCAGAATAAAGGCAGTGCTGTAAAAACAGTTGTTGTAATAGTTATTAGGCTACTGGATATAATGAAATAGAAGTTCCTATGTGGTGTGCTGAGGTAATTCCCCCGCTTGTGAACTGATGTTTTTCCATAGTGTCTTGGTTTTGATTACAGCTGCAGGTTGAATTATTATTTCATGACATTTTATATTTCTATAATGTAGTTAACTGCAAACATCTGGATTTTTCCCCATTTACAGCATTTCATTAACATACCATTTGAATAGTGCAGCAAAAAAGCATTTGCAAAAAAAAAAAAAAACATTCCATCCCCAACATGAAGACATAGTGACCCACCCTTATCCTGCTTATGTCTTAGTCTTGTTTATACTCTCCTACCCCTTCTTGTTCCCTATAGCAAACACTTTATTGTAAACAGCATGACATATTAATAATAAAGAAATAATGAACTGTAATACACCATACACATGGTCCTGTATGTTCCACTAAAAATACTGTTGCTATTACTCTTTTTCATCTGTTTATGTCTCTGTCTGTCTCTCTCTCTCTCTCTCTCTCTCTTTCTCTGTTCACCCCTTCTGCTTCAGTAAGTTGTCACTGTCATTTAACTGATTCACTTAAAGTATATGAAGTAAGAGTTCCTTTGTGATTGATGACATAATGCTCAAATCTAGAAACAGATTTTTTAATTCTTTCAAGAATTCTAATCCAGGCATTAGCTAAATGTTAATGACTGTTTGTAATGCAATATTTTATGTGTAACTGTTGCCTACAAATTGTTATGAGCCAACATTATCCTACTTCTGCTATAAACTAATTGGTCCCTGCTTCCCTCTCACCCTGTTAATCTAATCCCTTCTGTGTCATTTGTCTTCCTCCTCCTCTGCATTTGCACAATGTATGTCACTGAGCACCAACTATAACCGAGAATAAACAGAAGTACACAGCTCATGGCAAATATCTTGTGAGTTTTTGCCTTTGGCCAAATTACTCTCATGCCAATTGCATTGCTGTGCTTAGTTGTGTATAGTCAGGTTAATCTACTTTTCAACAATCTAAAGAGTTGAATGTCTAGCTTACAGTTGTCAAGAGGGTAATGAAAACTATAACATACATCTTGTTTTCTGATGTCACATGGAAAGTTTGTGAAGTATGACTTGCATGTGGTGTGGTTAGATAATACTCAGGTCAGCAGATTTGTATTTGAATGCTCAAATTTGAATCCAGATGTATGCAAAACTGTTTTTGATTGTTTTGTATGATTTCTGTGGATGTAAATGTTGGCTACACCTTTACATAACATATCATTATCCTGCTGCTATATTAACATGTCTGCTCCCTATTGTGAAGCCTGTCTTGTACATATACGGTCTGAATAATTATGCTGATAAAGCAAACAGGGACACAACACAAATGTGTAGAAATGAAACACAAAGCAATATTTTAGTGTGTCTGTATTGTGTATTCCTCTTACCTCTTTCCACCCCTTCTGTGTCACCCAGTAAAGATCCTTGATTCCAAACTGTTTCCATAAGCCATGCTTCCACCAGGAATAACATGCTTGGTTCTTCATGTGCTTCATAATACACCTCTAGCATACATATAAGAATTGAATAACTGCACCTGTCATGACATATCTGTAAAGCGTGACACCTGAAGCATGTCCATAATACATATCTGCTCTGTATTCCATCTGATTCACATATGGTTGCATGTGTATAATGCTTCTTTGCATGGAAGTTGGCACAGAACACCACAGACTATGGCTAATTCCAGTTTAAGTTCAACACCTCAAATATGATTACTCATGTTCTAATACATTGTCATCAGTTGCACAATTTAGCCTAACAGTGCTGTGCTTCCAGCAGAGAGTAAAAAAAAATTACAAAAATAATTATTTGTTGAGGCTGCACCAGATCTGTATGTCTATATTGAATTTTGACAAGTTATGTGGATTTCAGAGTGATACTGACTCAATGAAGTTAGTCTGTTAATGTGTGTCTGCACCCCAATGATTCACTTACAACTGTGTTACTATGTTGGGTAACCTATTCACATACAATCCATCATTCTGCAGTGCACTGTCCTATTTAGGAGATGTATGTTTGTATTGTCAATGCACATTGTAAAAGCATGAGTCAAAACAAGTGTGCAATTTCCCCAAAATGAAATGGCAGGAATGCTTGAGTGATAATCCACTGGTTTACAACTGTGATTGCCATTGGTATTCCATACTGTGAAACAGGTATATGTACCTCACAGTAATGCAATGCACATGAAAGACAGTATATAAATCTTAGCAGAGAAGTATGTAATTACATGGGACAGTCACAATGCTATTACCTTGGCCTGCCCACACATATGCATTTGTCCCAAAACCAGTGATGTACAGTAACAGCACTTCCAAAGAGTGATTTACTAATTATGTATATGCTTTTTTCAAATCATTAAATTCAGACTTCTCCTGTCACACTTGTGACTAATACTGGGGTCTATATTAGAACACCAAAGACACTAAACATCGAACAGCCTAAAGGCCAAAAATGCCAGACCTCAAACTTGCATTTGTGGGGGACTGTACCCCCTACACCCCCTGCTAATTATATATACCAATTCCGAGATCACACTACAGTGAGAAGGGTAAATATTCTGATCTTCACTGTACTGCGATCTCACAAAAAGCACACTGTTGAATGGTATTTCCAACATTAAGGCCATTCAATGTTTACCCTCTTCGATTTCATAATAGGAACCCTAATACTGTGCTGTCTGTATTGTATAACTAGATAGGAAAGAGGTTCACTTCTCACCGTGAAGAAGTTATGTGTTTATGTGCCTGGGAGATATAGTGACAAGTAAATAACACTTCAGTGTCAAACATGCTGTGTCCACTTCCTCTCAGGAGAACAAATTTAACTTTGCACACAACTCCCTATATACTTTATCCATTTTTAACATAAACAGCCTCCCTCCAATACACTGATGAGATTGAGATCATTCTGTCAAAAGTGTACTCTCTCATATTAAGAGTCAGACTTCTCTGGTGGAACTTGCAACTAATACTGTGTTTGTTAGATAGGTAGAAGGTGCAGTTATCACCATGGGGAACTTGTGTGTGTTGGGGGACTTATAGTGACAGGTAAGTAACTCTTAAATATTAAATGTGCTGTGACCACTTTCACTGAGGAGAATACATTTAACCTTGCAAACAGCTCCCTCTGCACTTTATCCCACTTTTAATAAAAATGCCCTTTCTGCAACACAATCATGAGGTAATCCTATCAAAAGTGCATACTCTTCCCTTAAGAGTTAGACTTCTCTTGTGGTGTTTGTGAATAATACTGTTCTCTGTATATTCTTTAACTACATAGGTAGGACGTTCGGTTTTCACCATGGGGACTTTTGTATGTGGCAACATTATCAGGCACATATAGCTTTCTGAACATACATGCTGTATCAAGCTTCCAGTCAGGGGACAAATTTAACCTGGGTTAGTACTCCACCATCCCCTTATCCCAGTTTTACCACAAACATCTTCTCTGCAACACATGGATGAGGGCATCCTGTCAAAAGAGCACCCTGTCCTGTGGTGCTTGCAGCTAATATTGTGTTCTTCACATTGCATAACTGGTTATGCAGGTGATTTGAATCTGACAGCTGTGAACTTGGGTATGCGTGTGTTTCTAGTGTCACGGAATTAAACTTTCAACAACAGATGTGCTGTATCTACTTCCACTCAGGAGAAAACTTTTAACTTTCGACAAAACCCCCCCTGTAGTTTATCTCACATTCAACACAAACTTCTTATCTGCAACACAGTGTTGCAGTCCATCCTGAAAAAAGTACACTCTCGCCCCTAAAGAGTCAGTTTTGTCTTGTGGCACTTGTAGCAAATACTTTGTTCTCTGGATTGTATAATTAGATAGGTAAGATGTTCAAATCTCACAGTAGGAAAATTGTGTATGGGGGGGCTTCAATGTCAGTTACATATAGTTTCCTAAATTATGCTATATCAACTTAAACTCAGCAGAAAATTTTAACATGGGAGAGGATGCCCCCATCCCCTTATCTCACTTTTACCACAAACATCTTCTATCCATCCCACTGTCAAAATTGTACACTGTGCCCTTAGAATTCATTGTTCTCTTGTAGCAGTTGTGGCTAATTTTGTGTTGTATAGCTTGTGTAAATAGACCAGGAAGGGGTATAAATTCTTCACTGGGTAAATATTGTCAGTGTGTGTACTGTCATGTACAATTGTCAGTGACAACAACCCTTATATAAACTTTTGCTTAGGAGACATATTTTCTCAGGCAGATGATTACCCTATAGATTTATATTACTCACAGGCAATAAAGATTTTTGAAAACAATGCTTATACCATGCTAGCAAAAGAGAACCATAGCAGAGCAGGTATATGAGTTACCTTGTCATGCTGGATGTTAGACTGCATAATTACAGAGGGAAGAGGTTTGAATACAACAGTGATGGTCTACTGTTAATGGGTCTTTGTCTGTTGTGCTGTATAGAGAAAGCTTCTAATGCATGTAGTATGTGTATCTGTGCAGTGTTACTGTGCACTTCAACCACCTTCATGCATTTTCAGAATATCAACATATGAAAGGATGGTGATGTCATCCTTTCAAATGTGCACTTTCATAATTGTAAAAGAACATATTGTGTGACTCATGCAGTTCTTGCAGTGTTCTGTACCTTGTGATCTTAGGTAGTCTGTTCAAATCCACCCATTACTCCTTAGACTCACTTGTGTCACTATGTCTGTGATTGTGCAGGTAGGTAATAATCTGTCAGGCAGCTATTTGCTGTGCACATGTATGAATGTGGATTCCTATTGCAATCATTTCTGTTCCTTTTTCACACAGAAATGCTTTCTTTGATAATGATGATACCATGGAATGAAGTTTGTCTTTATAATGAGAACTACTATGGCTTTTCCTGTGGCATGAGGACATGAGACTACATTCTGTATGCTTGTGACTTAGTAAGGCATGTGTTCAAATCCATGATTATCCACACAGTATGCCTAATTGACATGCAGCAGATAGTGTTGTGTGAGAAACACACATACAGCAACATTATTTTAAAGCAATGACAGACACACATCACCCTTGCAGCAATAAAATGATATCACAGCTTTAGAGACCAAAATATCTCACACTTGTAGCACCAGTAACATTGTGCTACATTCATTCTTTCCAAAGAAATGGAGCTTCTGTTGTCACATAGTTGGGTGCTCAAAACCCATACTGGCTGACAATAAACATTGTACATCCAACTTCTGTTATGCATGAATGACATCCACAAGGGCTTCACTGTGTACAATTACAGTAGAAGAAACCTCCCCCAGCCCTTTAATATCATACAGATTGCAGCACAATCATATGATGTACTCTCATCTCTTTCTCTCACAACATCTTGAACCTTCTTTCCATCACTCAAAACATGTTTTAATCTGTGGAAAAATGGCTAACAGACCACCAACTTATACTTAACCCCCAAAAAACTAAGCTCCTACTATTCCTTCCCAAATCTCTGTTGCACCAAAAATCCAACTTCACCATTTCTTCTCTTGATAATACCCTTATCAAACTAGGCCTCCACACCAAGCTACTAGGTGCTATAATCGATGACCAGCTAAAATTCAACATTCACATACAACACTGTATTAAAAAAACTAACCAGAAATTGGGTCTTCTCTATAGAAGTAAAAAAATTCCTAGCTCCCAGCTCTAAACCCATTATAGCTCAAGCCTTCCTCCTTCCATACCTTCTCTACACCTCTCCTATCCTTACCTATCTCCAGTCATCCCTACTAACCAAATTCAAACAAACCTATAACAACATAGCCAGATTCTCCTGTAACCAACCATATAAATCACATCATTGTCTTGCCCTGAAACAATTTCCATGGCTTGAATTCCCCCAGCTCCTGCTTCTTTCCCAGCTGCAGCTAACACACTCCCTACTAAATAAACTCTTAGACTGTCCCTTTCTTTCTTCCATAGTATCCCAACTCGTTCACTTCATAGCTCTGACTAGAACCTTCTAGATATCTATAAAGTAAATAAAAATATTGGCAAACTCCTTTACAAAAACTCAGTATCCCAAGCTTGGAACAGGCTCTGACTTTCTCCTAACATCCATAGCACAAATAGTACCAGCGGCTTCAAAACTGAAGTCAAAAACTACTTCCTGAATTCAGGATCATACTCTTGCCATAATCTTCCCTAATTTCCATATTACTTCCACCACTTTTCTACTTTTCAGAATGTTAATCATATTTCCTCTGTTCTAGCATTTGCATTAACTCACTATCTCATCCTTGAACATCTACCCTCTGTACATGGCAACCTAAAAAACACTCAATCTGTTGAAAAATTCTATATAATTATGATGATACCATGTAAAGGATATACTTATACTGACTCTACTTTGTACACTATATTTTTATTACTTGTAACCTCCAGTTCATTTCTTTCCTATGTTTTTGTACTTTTTTTCAGACATATTTTTCTTCGCTGGATATATATTATATGTACTTTGTTATTTCTCTATACATGTCAACTTTTGTATTCTTTGCTTATATTATTTTTAGTTTGTAATTCATCAATCTGTATGCTAGAGCTTTTCCTTCGGTTCTCCACTGAAAATGGGTCATATGGCTCAGTTGGATTAACCCGGTTAACAAATGTCAAATAAATAAATAAATGTAATGACTTCAAACAGGTGGACTCTCACACTTTTGTTAAGACTTCCACACTGGTGCATGTGATTCATACACATGTTTATAGTCAGTGGGCTTATATAACTTGCTAATCAATTCCAGGCAATGATAAGATTCTATGAATGTACTGGCATTACACAAACAACACTGCATGAAGTTATTATTCACATTTTTATTTACTATTAATCCAAATAATATATGTGTTTGTGTTGTTTACATGCTGTTATGTCAGTGCTCACTGTAATGTCTTGTGAGTATACTCAGTACAATCTCATATAACATGCACCCCATTTACAGATGGAGACCCTGAAGTACTGCAATGTCATCAGATCTGTGTTATTTGTCACTTATGTATTTTGATTCCAACTATACTACTGTTTATGGTGCACATGTATGTAAAACATGTATATAAGACACATGCTTGTCCAACGACAAATGTTAAAACATGTCCCTTTCTACTGTGTATGACACAGCCGCTGCATGGCTCATGCCTTGTATATTCAGAATGGAATGGAGTCACTCATACATTCCCTGTTATATTCAATAACTGCACAGTGTGCAAATGTCCCATAATGTGTCCACTATTATCTCAACTCTGCACATTATCAACATTAATATCACATTTACTCCCTTTCTTGCAGTATTGCATTGTGTCCATCTCACATCCATTGTTAGCATGTCTGTTTTTAAGTTATGTAAATAGGTAAACACTTGGAAATAGGATTATTTATTAATGGGCTTGCCTTCGTTGAAGGTTGAGTGTCAAGCTGGCACCTCGGCATTTCATAAAAATCTACTGCCAATCATTAGCGGACCGGAGTTCCGCTGTGGCAACCCCTTACCGGGAAAAGCTAAAAGACAAGCAACAACAACATCGTCAAAGTGGACTTCTTCCTATTGAAAAATGTTTCTTTCTGGCATCATCATATTTGAATGCATTAACTGGGTACATTTTTTTTTCCATTTACCCTCCCCACGTAATTATCCCTGCACTGTTCACATTATATTCTGTGCAAATTATCCCAATTGCACATCTGCTGCATCTACATGCTTAAATGTCACTTGCTATTACTTTATTTAAGCTACCTGTGCATGCTCACATAATATTTGTGCCTACAGGCAATTATTTTTGTTTACATTGTGTGTTCCTGCTTCCAGCACCATTTCAGGGCCACCAACACTGCTGCTGGCCATGAAACGATGCATGGAATCATGTAAGCACAATGAGCAGCATGCACATTCAGTGATAACTGCTGCTCATCCTGCTAATGTGCTACAATCGTGTAGGTTCACTGCGAAGCCTACGCGATCATTAATGAACCCCAGGGTATGTATTATTGCCAATATAACATGGTAAAAATACATTCAAACATTTCAAACATGAAAGTATTTCATAGCAGGCTGTTTTGTAATAAAAACTGCATAATGACATAGCATGTGCAGTGAGCTACACTCCTGTATCTACAATTGTATGGTACGTATGCACTGCTGGCCACACAGTCTATGGCTGCATTTCTTCTTTCATTGCTTTTTGCAATTTATTTTCTAAAGTGCAATACTTTGACACAAAGTAATTGTTTTATTTTCTGACATTGAGAAAAATTTTTAAGGTCAAAGGAATAGAGTAGATGATGGAATATGCAAATGTATAAGACCAAAATATGACACTTCAGTTAATTTAATTAAGGTAGAAGGATCCCTTATTTGCCTTTGCATGAGACCAGTATAAAATAATATGGTCACTTGATCAGAAGTAATATATGAGTATCACACTGTTTATTGCTCTTTGGATGTCTCTGCTTCAGCATGATGCAAAGCAGGTTTTATTTTCTTAATATGTCTTGGAAAGATGTGTGCTTATAAATATTCAGCTGTACGTGTTTTGCTAAAGGAAAATAGGGATTCAAGGTGTTCTGCCTTTTAGTCAGAAAATGAACATAGTATGTTGTTTCCACGTTTACAGTGTCATAGATATACTGAGAAGCTGAGTAAAAGAAAGTTTGGTTGAAAAATAATTCATTTTTTGACTAACTCATGTTAAGGACTTTATTGCTGATTTTTCTGAAATATCCCGACTGATGTAAAGTGCTACTTTAATTACTCTGCCAGTCTTTCTCAGCTACTACTGCTTCTTTGCTAGTATTTCAAATCCTCATCTGATATCGCAGATCTTTTGTTCTGTTTCATACTCCTCTCAGTTTAACTTAAACTTTTGATTTAATAATGCCATCTTCTTCATGGACCTATACATTTTCAGCTGATGAGTGCTTTTGGGTTTAGAATATTATTGGATTTACAACAGACAGAGCATATCTACCCCAAGCTCTTTATGGAGTACTCTGTGACTAAGTGATATATATACTACCATAAATATGATAAAATGTCTTATCCATAAATATGCACATCAAAACAGTAGAGAATTAAAAGATAGAAAAGAGAATCTTAATAATCTGAAAAGGCTCATAAAATATTAAGCTGAGTATGTTACAGTTCATGAACTTGAGGGACTAGTTGGATAATAACCCTAAAATATGTCCAATTAAAATGCTGAGTAAACAGGTGACAATCTTAATGACATCTATAATGTAGCAGGGTCTATTGCACTCTATGATCTAATCAGCTGATTTAGGCTCAGACGTTCTGCCTGGTGTTGACTGACAGACTGAAGTAGCAGTTCTACTTTTCGCACCATATTATACAGACATACTGACTTCTAACTTACATATGCTCTTTCTTTAACTCTTAACACCCATGTAATAGCAGGGTGGGAATTTTAAAATGTGTTGACAGAATCTACAGATGGAATTATCAGTCTCATGTAACATGATACTGAAAACATGGTAATCTATCTGTCAAAGTATTTTCATTAAGATGAAAATTGCTTGACAGGCATCTGGTAGTGCTGTTGTTGTTGTTGGAATATGGTGTCATTTTCCAGCCCTTCAGACCTGACCTGCTACTATTAGTTATTTGAAGCTATTGGTAGAAGAAAATGTAGTTAAAACTCAGCATTAGACTTCAGCTCATCAAGTTAAACACAGAACTGATAGATTAGAGTGTTGCAGAATCTGAGATGTCACATTATATCTGGTCACCTTTCTCAACACTCAGTCTTAGTAGTGAGTTGCAAGTTGGTAGAAGGTTAATTCTCCTGTCCTGCCCCTCCCTATCTCATATCACCTTGCCATAGCCTTTTCCATGACTCTCCACTTTCAATACTGTTTGATGTCAGGAGTCAGATTCTCAGATTTGTTCTCTGTTTTTGAAATAAGTGAGCAGCGGTCCTTACAACCATGACCTACTATTTACTTCTTGGCCTTTTGGCCAAGATAAAGTATGTGTAAAATCATTGCCTGCTTGGAACATCTGATATCCTAGTATTATTATATTTTAAACCTCTTCTCATTTCTTGGCGTCCTGGTTTTGGAGATCATCTTGGGTATTTGCTCAGTGCATGATCCTATTAACACATGAGAATTCATAACACTATTTACTCACTGTTGTTGTTGTGTCTTTCGGCTTTTCCTGGTTAGGGGTCGCCACAGCAGAACTCCGGTCCGCTAATGATTGGTAGTTGATTTTTACATGCCAAGTTACCAGCCCTGATGCACCACCTTCAACGAAGGTACGCCCATTCACGCATGTCTCCACGCAGAAGACGCTCTAGCTGAGAATCGAACCGGATAGAGTCTTACTGTGAGGCGACCACGCTACTGCAGCACCACCACCGCGGTCAACACTATTTACTCACTGTAGAGGGGAAAAAGTACTTCTGTACCACAGCCTGGCAAGAAAAGGTATAAGTCTGGAATTGTTCGGGAACTGCATCTGGAAGTACAGCCCTATGGGGTAAAAGCAGCCAAGAAAGGAAGGTGGGGGTAATTTTTGTACCGCTTTACATACTTACTCTTTTCAAGCAACAGCCATCACCTATATATAATATACTATATAGTTGTATGCTATACTGTTCTTAGATATGAATAGCCTATACTCTTCTCCTGTCCACTACATTGTAATGCAGTCTCATTAGGCACCATTTTATGTACAACTGAGCTCCAAATTATGACACACACACACACTTATAATACAACAAGCTGGCAAATGCTGGCTACACCATCTATAATGGCTCATCTGCCATTACAACTTTTAAAGGATTCTACCCCTTTCTCTTAACAAATGTTATCACCAAAGTCATGTAAGGACCATAATCCTTATATGCAAAAAAACTTTTCTATGGGTTCTCTACTGAAATGTTGGCACTTAAAATGCTGAGTGCTGAAAAGATGGGAAAAAAAGGCCAAAAACCCAAAAACAGGCAAATCTTGAAAATCACTCTTCTCCTTAAAACTTCTTTTTATGAGAGGGAGCCCTCCTGTACCCACCCATGTGAGAGGCAAGCCCCCCCGAATGTTTACTGATTGTGGCTGATACTACTCACACAGAAACCAAAGAAATTGCCAACCTGCTGATGGACAGATTTAGCACAAATTTCACCCCATTGTCCCCATCAGACACACCCCAAAGCACCCTGTCACCAGTCCACTAACTAGCTTTTCCAAAGAGCAGATCATATCCTCCCAGTCCAAGGCCAAAAACACAGCCTCCATGGGACCAGATAAATTCCCAGGCTGCTTACTAAACAATCTAAAACAAGACCTAGTGGAACCACTTGGCAATCTCTTCAACTGTAGCCTGAGCACTGGTTTTGTTCCAGAAAAGTGGAGAACAGTGATAGTAATGCCCTTACACAAAGGGGTTCCATCAACCGACCCTGGGAACTATAGACCCATAAGCCTAACCAGCCTCATCTGCAAGGCCATGGAAAGTATCATCACAGAACTTATCAACAAGGACATAGGTGACCTCCAAACTTTTGACCTAACCCAGCATGGCTTCATTAAGGCAGGTCTTGCTTATTAAACCTGGTGGACTTCTTCAAGAATGTCACTGAAGTCCTGGATGAGGGTAAAGCAGTACATACCAGCTATCTTGACTTAGCCAAACCTTTGTTACAATCCCCCACTCAGGTATCATTGAGAAACTCTCCCAGCTGGGGATTAACCCTTACATCACTAGATAGGTAGTAAACTGGTTCAATGACAGAATGCATACTGTCAATGATGGAGATTCCACCTCCACCAGTAGACCAGTTATCAGTGGTGCACCACAGGGATCTGTGCTGGGCCCGCTACAATTTGGAATCTACTTCTTGGACATCCAGGAGAAAGTAGATCATTTGTAGCTTACCAAGTTCGCAGATGACTGCAAACTAGGTGCCGTCATGGAGTCCCACAAAAATGTTAACATATTTCAAAACTCTCTAATCTAGACTAATGACTGGTGCTAGTGTCACTGTCTAAAACTAGATACAAACATGTGTGTCATTATCCCATTTGGCAAAGAAGTGGCCCCTGCAAATTACATTGTAGATAGCACCCCCTAAGTCCAAATACAGTGGTGAGAGACTTGGGAACACAGGTTGACATCAAGCTAAACTTTGATCACCATGTTTCCACAGTGCTAAGTTAAGCCTTCTACAATGCACATCTCATAAATAAGGGCATCACATCCAAGACTATGGATGTTATAATTCCTCTATATTCAACCCACATCAGACCACTAATGGAGTACAATGTTCCCTTTTGCATGTACCTCACCAGACACCTCGCATCCAAGACTATGGATGTTATAATTCCTCTATATTCAACCCACATCAGACCACTAATGGAGTACAATGTTCCCTTTTGTATGTACCTCACCAGACACCTGCAACAAATGGAGAAACCACAGAGGTTTCTAATCAAGGTCCTCCAAAACATGACCTACATGGAAAGACTGAAGGCCTTGTCTCTGTACTCTGTATCCTACAGGCTGCTAAGAGGCGACCTATGCCTAGCTTATAGAATGATCTCTGACATTGCCCTAATGTCCACAAATCAAATGGGACAAGAGTCACTCACTCCATGGATCTCAACCTAGTCTGTGACATAAACAAAGCATGTCGGAGAGACAGATATGTCTCCCAGAGACTGTCGCTCTGCTGGAATAAACTCTCACTTTATGTGAAGCAGAGCTCCTCAATGACCCTATTTAAAAGCAACCTTGACAATTGGGTGGGAGACTGTAAATTTACCCTGGAGTTAGCACCTATGCCCCTCCTGGACAGGGGCAGTAGATGCTAATCACTGATTTGCTCTGTTAACAATGACCATCTAACTATGGTCAACTAGGAAACAAGGGTATTATAAGCTTGTTAAAAGTCTAGGGCCATTAGCCTAGTAACCTCTTATGAACCTATGAACCTATACCAACTCCAAGATCACCATACCTTGGAGGAAAGGGAATATTCCAAGGAATGGCATCTCAGATTTAGTATATATTAGTCCGCTCTTTCTGCCATTCATTCTCCATGTTTTAGGACTCACTCTAGCAGATCCCAGCATTTCAAATGGTTACCTTTTCCATGGCCTGTTGGGCCACTATAGACTCATTCTGCCTCCTTCATACAATGCAAAGCATACATTTTAAGTCCTGTGACTTACAATAACTTATTTCTCTGTCCTCCCTACCAAATGGCATGCCAAATCATTTACTACATCCTAGGGATACTCACTGTCCCTTTACTGGAGCATATTGTCATATAAACAATATACCCTGTCTAAATATAACATAGCATATCCTACTGAGAAGAGGCTTAATGAAATAGTCTCAACAAACACTTAAGATCATTGCCAGTCCTTCAAGAAAAGGGTTTGTTTAAGGATTAAGAAGAGAGATTGAATAAGCAATTCACAAACAGACAATGATGGGTAGGATCTTTGCCTGGAAGAGTTTACATAGGTATTTTTATACCCCAAGTAGACGCCAAAGAAGAATTTTCCCAGGTGGACAGCAAATGTTGGAGGTGTGACGGGCAATAAACAGGTGGCTGGGAACATATTTTTTGGGAGTGTAATGAGCTGGTAGACTTTAGGGATTCCCTGCAGACTGCTCTGTCAGAAATGCTGGGTGACTGGATCGAATTGACTGGGGAGATGATTTTTTGAGCTATGATACAGAATCGGAATTGCCAAGACACAGTATAGCCTTGCTGAGTCTAATTATGGTGGCTGCCAAAAAACAATTACTAGAAAATGGAAATCAAAGTCTAGATCAACTTTAGTAGAAGTAGTGAATATAGTAACAGTGATAAAACAAGTGGAAATGGGATCTTTAGAAAAGGAAGGAGCAAACTACATAGGGAAAAATGGGAATTGTGGGAGCAATATATGCAGAGAAGGAATGAGGTTTAAGAGGCAGGATTTGAACGAGCCATATAATGCTTAACTGACAATGACTGGATAGATTATAAGTGATGCATAATGTTTGCAACTACAATTGTTTCAATGGTGTCTGTAATGTATAATGTTTATTACTAAAGTGGTGTCAATGTTTGTTTTTCATTAATATAAATGTAAGAGTTCCTATGTCATACATCATAATTTAATAAAGATGTTTACTGAAAAAAAAAAGAAAAGGTTTGCTTTTTCCTCTTTCTCAGATACATAAGAGCCTTTGCTCCCCTGACAGGTTCCAGCTACACTAATGCCAGACCACCTAATGTCTTTACAAATAATTATAAACCTACATCTTGCTGTTACGTGCATCATGGATAGTGAAGAATTAAAAAGGACGGATGTCATTCACTGTACCTTTCTCATGGTAAGATAACATTTGTTGGGACAACCAAACAGTAATCCTTTGGTATGTTAAAAATGGAAATATTCCAGCCCTCTAGAATTCAGCAACAGTCATTAAGCTTTCAGTGTGCTCAGTTAAAACATCATGGTCATGAGAGTTAGATTTTGTCTAATAATATAACCAGATACTCAAGATATGTTTTATTTTTAAGTAATGAACAGGCTTAAAAAAACTTCAAAATGAAACAGGAACTAAAGGTGTCTTCTTAAAATCTTGCCCTAGCTGAATTCAGACTGTAATGGCTACAATTTTATTTATCAGTATGAAATAGTACATCTATGCATGTTGCCTTTTTTGAGTGTGCAAGAATCAATAAAAAAAAAATTCCGTGCATGCATATATACAGAAAAATAAATACCTTTCTGCAAAAAAAAAGAAGTTATGTCTTACCATAACGTTCTATCTGTGTTGTTCATCTTCTTTCATTCATCACCGATGGGTTTGGTTTTGAGCCCTCAGAGCAGAGTCGGACTATTACCAAGCTTGCACTGACCAAAAAAAACTCTCAAACTAAGTCTCTACCCAGAATGCCCTTCTCCCTGTTACCTCAGATAGAGTTTGCTAGAGAAAAGGAAGTAAAGCTGAGGCCACTTCTGCACAAATACCCTAGGGCATCACTTAGACCCAAAGCATCCCACAGTAGCCTTTGGAGGGGGAAGGAAGGTGGGAAGTGATGAATGAAAGAAGATGAACAACACAGATGGAACATTATGGTAAGACATAACTTCTTTATCTGATGTTGTTAATCTTCTTTCCATTCATCACTGATGGGACAAAATCTCAAGCTACCTTGAGGTCCATGGGTGGCCCTTATGGAAGAACATTCCTGAATACCATTGAGCCGAAGGCAGCTCTCCCTCTGGAGACCAAGTCCAATTTGTAATGATTGATAAAGGTATGAGGCTTAGCCCAAGTAGCTGCTGTGCAGATGTCATCCATGGAAGCCCTGGAATGGAAAGCTACAGATGTTGCCATAGAGCTAGTGGAGTGAGCTTTAACTTTTGACATAGGTTCATTACTGAGGGAATAGATGAAACTTATGCATTTTGATAAAGTAACCTTGGAAACAGCCTCTCCCATTCTGGGCCCAGATGAGGAGATGAAAAGTTGTTCAGTTTTATGGAAAGGTTTAGTCCTGTCTAAATAAAATCTCAATTGTCTATGTACGTCTAAAGAGTGAAGGCAGTACTCTCCTCTATTGGCAAAATTTGGAAAGAACACTGGTAGATCAATGGTCTGGTTTATGGAGAATTCAGAAACAACTTTGGGGAGAAAGGATGGATTTGCCCAAAGTGATACTCTGTCTTTATGAAAGACCAGATAGGGCCTCTTGATACACATTGCCTGCAGCTCCGAGACTCTTCTGGCAGACATGATGGCTGCCAAGAACAAGGATTTCCAAGACAAAAACTTTAGGTCACACGGCACAGCAGGTTCAAAATGTGTCTGAGTCAAAGACTGAAGGACTATAGCGAGGTTCCATGGTTGTCTGACAGGAGGCCTGATATGAGAAGTCCCATTGATGAAAGCCTTGCAAATGTGTAGAGAGATAAGAGGGGTGCCATCTATACCATTGTGGAAATTGGAAATTGCCGCTAGATGTACTCATATGGTAGAGGTAGAGGCTCCATTATCAAAAAAGCTAGCTAAGTATTGAAGCACTGCAGTAACTGGAGCTGAATATGGGTCTAACATGTTATCCTTGGACCAGATGGAGAATATTTTCCATTTATCCTGGTAAAGCCTTCTGGTGGATGGTTTATGAGAGGCCAGAATGATGTCTCAAACAGGCGAGGAGAGATTAGCTTGCCTGGCTACTAGCAGAAGTGGAAAAACCAAGCTGTCAGCTTGAGACTTGACAGGTTTGGGTAACTCAACCCTTGGGGGTGAGTAATCAGATCTGATAGAGGGTCCAGAATCCATGGCGGGTATACTAGGTGAGGCCGAAGGAAGGGGAACCAAACTTGTCGAGGCCAGAATGGGGCTAAGAGGATCACCTTGCATCTCAACTGAAGAGCTTTCTTTAGAAATTGTGGGATCAGAGGGATGGGAGGATAAGCATTAAGAAGTCCCATGAGCCAATCATGGATCAGAGCATCCCTTGGTGACTCCCCTTCTGGGGGAAGTAGGGCGAAATAGCTGCTGCACTTGGTGTTTGATGGGGAGGTGAAAAGATCACAGCAGGGCTGGCCCCAGTGGCTGAAGATTGCTGATGCCACATTGGGGTTGAGGGGCCACTCGTGAGGCATAAGGATGCATCTGCTCAGCTTGTCCGCAATCACATTAGAGCTCCATGGGATATCTTTTGCTATTAGAAAGAGGTTGGAAGCTATCAACCACTGCCAAATTCTCATGGCTTCTCGATATAGGGGATAGGACTTGGTTCATCCTTGCTTGTTAATATACCACACTACTGACATATTGTCTGATTGAATTACAATTGTCCCAGAAGGGAGAGCTCAATAGAAGGCCTGCAATGCTAACAGCACAGCTCTCAGTTCCAGAACATTGATATGCAGGTGGGAGTCTGAGGTGGACCACTTGCCTTGGACAGTCTTTCCCTGGAAATGCCCCCCCACCCGATCAGGGAAGCATCCATGGTCACAATGGCTGTGGGCTGAGGAGACTGAAATGGACGACTCCAAAGTTCTATGTCTGGCCTCATCCACCAATGCAGGTCCTGTTTGCAGGAGTTGGTTATTTGAATCTGGTAACTGAAGGGGGTGATAGTTTGGAAACCATTCACAGAAGGAGCCATTGCAGAGTTCAAATGTGTAGCTTTGGTAGAGGCACTACTGGGATTGACACTGCCATAGAACCTAGGGCCTGAAGAACTTCCCTTGCAGAAACTGTTGTTTGTGAGAGTAACACCCGGGGTTGAAGCCTCACTCGATGGAGTCTGTGAACTGGAATTGATACTAGACAGGAGTGAGTGTTGAACACTGCTCCAATGAACTCTGTTGTGTAGGGACAAGGTTTGATTTCTCCCAATGTATCGTTATTCACAACAATTTTGCCAGAGAGAGAGAGTATAATGTAGTGTTGTTACCAGAAGATGCTCAGTGGAGGCGGTAAGGAGCCAGTAGTCCAGATATGGAAATATCTGGAAGCCTTTTAGTCTCAAGTGAGCTGTTACCACTACCATGCATTTCATGAACACTCTGGGGACTGTAGAGAGACCGAACAGCAGGGCACAGAATTGATAATGACTGGCTCCTAGCCGGAAGCAAAGCAGACTCCTGAAGCATTTGTCCATCTTGATGTGGTAATACGCATCCTGGAGATCTATAGAGCACATACAATCGCCTTCTCTTAAAAAGGGGAGAATGAACTGAACCGTGACCATCAGGAATTTGGTTTAGGTGACAGACTTGTTTAAGCTGCTGAGATCCAAAATGGGTCTCCAGTCCCCTGTCTTTTTTGGCACCAAAAAGAATCTCAAGTAAAATCCAGATCCACGCTGGTCTGGTGGGAGTGGTTGGATGACTCTTTTTTGAGACAGCTTTATAATCTCTGAAGCTTCTTCTTCCTTTGACTGGGTGGAATGTCAAGAAGTTTTCTTGGGAAATTTAGCTGACAAGAAAGGGGAATCGTGTAACCTCTGGTGATAATGCTGTGCACCCAACAGTCAGTGGTGATGGATTGCCAGGCAATTTGGTGCAGAGAAAAATGACCCCCGACTGCTTCCAGAGGTAAGAAATCTAGCTGCTCCTCAGGAGCACTGATAAGGCTGTCCAGAGAAGGAATCCCTGGAGCCCTGATTACGAGGACCCCCCTCTGCCTCTGTAGGGGCATCTTCCCGGATTGTTACCCCCTCTGCCTCTGGGAGTATCATCACCCTCAGGGACCCTGAGATTTCTTATGCCACATCTTTCCACTCCCCTGATTCCTGGAGAAGGTATGTTGAGGGTTGGAAAACCATAGGCCTATGGCAGACAGGGTCTTTCCATCTTGCTCATACCTGGCTATTGTGTCTTTCACTTTTGAGTCAAAAGGGATGAAGCTTTGATGGAAGCAAAGGAAGACTTGAAGGAGTCTGTGAGGTCACAAATGCGCATCCAGGCATGACACCTCATAACAATGCCCAAACCCGCTGCTCTAGCCACCCCTTCCGTTACATGTGACAGCAACCTCATGGATGAGTTGGATATTGATTTCAGGGTTGCGTGCTGTGAGGCCACTTTGTTCCTGACCTCATCAGACAACTGTCCTGTGAGGATCCCAGAGAGTTCGGAGATCAAGTCCTCTGGAGCCTTGTAAAATATGCCAAATAAGTCAGGGACTGTATGATGAAGGTCCCTGATGCAAAAACATGTTTCCCAAGTCTGTCCACCACCTGGGACTCCCTGTTGGGTGGGTGGACAGTGGGACTTTCCTCAGCCATGTCCTTTTTTGTGGCCGCCACCTCCACCATAGTATCAACTGGTAACCCTTTGTACCAATGTGGGTTCTCCTCAGAAGGGGAATGAATTTTGTCTCGTCTCTGAGGGATCACCTCAATGGAATCAGGGTTCTTCCAAACATACTGGAATACGAGCTCTTCAGCAGATGGGGTCACCCAAGAGGTAGAAGGCCAGGTGTGAAAAGCTTGCAGGAACACGGATTCCTCAGACAAAGGGTTGGAGGGCTTCCAGTCACCTCTCTGCTTTAACATTTCCAGGATGTCTCAGAAGGAGACATCATCAGGAGGTGACTTTGGGAACCCTTCACCATCATCATAATCCATGTCTTCCGTTAAGGACTCCTCGGGTGAGTCCATGTGCTTTCTCTTGCACATCTTCTTTTGAGGGGGCTCCTAAGTGGGGGTTTCTGAGGAGGACTCAGAAGAGTGGGTACCCTGAACAGGGGTGTCCTGTGGCTTCTCTGCCCAGTGTCCCAGGGGGTGGTCTGTGACAGCTGTAGCTCAGGGGGTGAAAAATGGGGTTCTGACATCAAAGGAGTGCTGCCAGAAGCAAGAGCCCTATCCATCGTGTGGAAATCAGGCCTGCCCGAAGAGGGATGGGAGCCCAGAACCAAGATAGACAACCTCGGGACTGGGGTCACACCCCACTCTGATGAACCCACCCCCACGGATGGAGCCTCAAGCAGGATCAGCGCGGACGCAGCCATTGGTGCCGAGGATGGAACCGAGGAGGGAGGCGGCTCTGTACCCTGGCAGACGTGCCCGTCCCCCAATCCCAGACAGAGGAAGGACCAGTTCAGCAGGAACCAAGGACCAAAGGGACAAACTCAGAACTGGAGTGAGATGCACCATAGGCACCGAGGTAATGGGTTCCAAGAAGGATGTCGGAGCAGAAGGCTTCAGAACCGAGATGGTCAAAGGAGGAGTGTAAAATGGAGCCCGTGGATAAGGTAACCCAAGTCCTGCATGTGGATGGGTCTTAGAAAGCAAGGTAATCCCTCTGGCTAACAACAGCTGGTCTACAAGACTCACCACGTCATGTTCCGAAAGGCTCCTGGTGGATCTAGTGGATACTCCAGATGGGGAGTCAGGATGTTCGAGGAATGGGCTATATGGTTTACCCAGAAACGGATCTACAGAGGTGGAATATTGGGTCGGTGGTGCAAGATCTGCCAGCACCGAAGTCTCTAGTTTCAAGACCGGACGTAAAGGGGTCAAATCCAGAGAAGTCGGTACAATGCTCGGTGCCGAAGTGGCACTTGGAGCCGAAACGGTCAGTTCCAAAATGGAAACTAATGGCATAGTCAGAGGTGTGCCCTGAGCCGAAGTGGCTACAGGTGCCGAAGTTGAAATAGGCATAGTAAGTTCTATGATCGGTGCCAGAGGCAGGACTGGTGCTAAAACAGCATCGGTAACGAAGGTTTTGAGATGGTCGGAGCTGAAGAGACAGATTTATGCTTTGATGATAACTTAGGGTCCTTTGATTTCCCAGGCTTGCTCTGATCACCCGATGGTGAAGAAGGAACAGAGTGGGATCTCTTTTTGTCCTTAGAAGGAGGGGTTGAGACCTCCATCACAGAAATGGCCTCTGAGAAGAGAGACTTGAGTAACCCTTTCAGAATGAGTTTATTTTTGCGCTCATTTAGAGTGCATTGGTTGAAACTCTGACAAATGTCACATGGAGGCTGCACCAAAAGGTGGGCCACTCCCAAACAGTATACACAGTCATCATGAGAATCACTGTTAGGTAACTTGCCCTTACAAGAAGTACAATGCTTAAAACCTGAAGTACCCTTCTTATCCGACATCTTGGTAGAAAAACACCACAGGTCACCTATATAATCCAACTATAATGAAGTCAACTCCATTAAAAAAAACACAAATATAACCATACACTGGTATGTGGAGAAGGAAAGGGAAACACCTGAATAAGGTTTAAAGATAACAGGTTAAACAAGAGAAACAATAACAACTATGGTATTGAAGAAATACCACAAGGGTAAAGGAAGAAAGGCCGTACCAACAATGGTACTTGAGAGTATACCAATGGTAACAACAGGTAGAGAGGAAAGAATAAGGTTAGACATAAGAAACAACACTAAAAATACTAATCCAAAAATTTTTACACAAATATCAAAAAGATTTCACTTAGCTGAGAGCTCGGCTTTACGGCTAGGTGGCAAACGATATTTGAGGTAACAGGGAGAATGGCATTCTGGGTAGACTTAGTTTGAGAGTTTTTTTGGCTGGCGCGAGCTTGGTAATAGGAGGGCTCATAACTAAAACCATCACTGATGAATGCAAAGAAGATTAACAACATCAGATTACTTAAGATACCCTGTCTCCATAAATGCATCATAAGGAAATTGTTACAATTTACAGCATGTATTAATTTTTGTTACATTTTCTCCAAATGATAAAGTGAATCTTGTTATAGTGAAGATAACTGCAGAGAAAAGGAACTGCTATTTTTGCAAACAACAGAAGTCATGTAATTCATTATTGCACGGCAAGAAATGTACATGCTGTGCTGTATGGTAAATACTGAATAGGTGTGTCTTTGTCACTAGATAGTCATTGTTTCTGAAATATTGTTGTACTTATATATATATATATATATCACATCTTCATGATTCTGTTTTCCGTGATTGTTCTCCATATTTAACTATTGTAAACTGCAGAACACTGAATGGTATGTTTTCTGTCTTTCTGTTTAAAATATCAGATTTGCCTCCGGTTGTTTTTATTTTGAAGATTTGACTTGGACACTTAAACTGATTACCATTTTTGTTTTATTTATCTTATCTTGCCTGATTTCATATCCAGAAACAGAAAAAAACAGTTGTTAATTTTGCGGTTTCTTTTGACTGTCATTGCATGAGGTGTTAGTTGCATGTGATAGTTCACTTCTACTTGTAGTGATGAATTTAGACTCAAAATGTATGTTTGTATTCTCTTCTGAGATTTATAGCTGATTTTCATATTTTAACAATGCTCACCCTTTCTCTGAGACGGAGTGACCTCAGAATGAGAATGTGTAAATATGGTGTGGGAGGCTTTAGGTGCAATGTGGGTTGCCCTGTGCAAAAATGATTATTTAAAATGATTTTGTTTGCACAAATGTCTGTTCTTCTTGCATCCTTATGTTTAAAGTTTATGTGCACTAAGTATAAGATATTTGTGCCAAAATGTATGAGCTGCTACATTTAAAGCTTATGCATTTCATGGGACGATAGCAAACCCATAATTATTTTCCAAGGCAGACAACACAATTGCATATGCTAAGCAAAACTGGTTGAACTCGGTGTTAGAAACTACCAAGGATATCCATCTAACATGAAAACTGGGAGGTTCAGTAAAGAAGCACTTGAACCGATGAATCATTTTTGGTGTGAATTAAATTTAAGCCAAATTATTATTAAATGCTTTAAAGACATAAAGACAGTAATAATTATAGTAAACAGTACATAAATTAAGGATATACTTGTTTCAGACAGGTTATTGCACTTAGGAACACAATTTATAGAAAACAGAGGTTTATCATAAAACTGCATTCAATTTTGTTGCCATAATTTAATGAGATTATTCTTGGCAACATATGTCTTCTAACTGGCATTTTTTTGAATTGCACTGAATGATTTTCTAAAATTCAAGCCAAGAAGCATATAATATTTTTTATGTGGAAGATGAACATTTTTGCTAGAGAATCCTTAAGAGCTTACTGTAACACAGCTGTCAACAAGGAGATAATTTTACAGCAATGTAAAGGTAGGTATTATTTTTAAATGAAATTTAAAACTACCATTCAAAATGAAAGCACTCTGAAAATTAAAGAAAGCCAATGAGCTGAAATCAGAAAGTTTATCTCAAAGTGTATACATGGTGTAGAGCTTGCAGTAACCATTTGTGATTCAAAGACTTTATTATTAAGATGTACAGGACCGTGGTGAACTGTTTTTGCAGCCATGGTAACTGCTAATGGGGCATTCCAGGGGACAGGCATATGCTAATTTGACATGTGTTATCTCTCAGAAATGACTGTAGTAGTAAGGCATTTATGCAGTTAAGTAATTCAGGAAATTGCACAGCCAGCTAAAGTAACATGGCCAGAAACTTGTGTTTGCCTCTCACAGTAAGAGGAAAGTGCAGGGGAGTTTAGCAAACAGGTATTGTTTGGGAGTGTGTGTATGTGTAGGGCTGCATGTATTAAGTGCATGTGTAAGTGTGTATGTCTGCCTGGGAGGTCACAGAAGGGGGTTAGTTAGGGCGTAGAGTAGTTATCTACACATGGATGTGTGTGTGGGGTGGCATACCTCCATACTACCCTAGACAAACAAGCAAATCCTGCAACATTAGTGTAGGGGACACTAGACATCAGGAGTAACAATTCATATCATGCCATTAAAGGCACATGAAAGAAAAAGTGTTGCAGCACAAAAGACATAGAAGGACAGTAGACACCAGCAATAACTTTATATTATGCCTTAAAGATTCTTAAAAAAACTTGCAGCAAAAATGACATGGGGGAGCACCATAAATTAGAGATAACTCTACATTGTGTCTTAAAGGCACTAAAAAAGTCTCAAATCCTGTATCCTCGCACATTACAAAGAGGATAGGATCTGCACCACTACTAGACATGAGGGAGTAATGTAAAATATAAAAAAGCCTGCAAAGTAACAAAGGTTTAAACCCCATACTCTTGACATACAAAGCAGTACCAATAACCCCCTACACTAACAGCAGTTAGTATAGCAAGGTTTTTACATGATAAGAAGTATTGAATTCTAATTTCTGCCATTATTCAATGTCTGCATCAGTTTGTGACTTACAAGGGACAAGCAGTTATAAGAGACAACAGCAGGAGCATTCCACAAATTCAGGGAGAGACAGTGAAGAAGGAAGGATTTGTGTCCATGTGGGAGGGGAGAAGGCTTCAGGGTAAAGTTGGGAGGAACACTAGTCAATAGCAGGGATAATTCTTTAAAAAGAATAACAAGTCTAACATCACGATGCACTTTACAATCTTTAAAGAAAAACGTTATTGCCTGACTGTAAGGATCTGTGATTTATGTAGGCAAGGACAATAAAACAGAGACATGGGAGATGTTCTGTCATCTCAGAGACAGGTAAGAGCCAAGTGTGTTTGCATGCTTGATTATGTGTGTGTGTTTATGAGAGAGTGAATGTGTGAGGGTGCTGCTATCAATGTGATGCATGGGTTGCCAATGTTAACTACCACGAGAAAGTGATGATCAGCACTAGAAAGCATTAAGGACAATTCAGGGTTATGCTGCAAAATGGTAAACAATTATGCTTTTCTTCATTGCAGCTGACATATTTCTGAACTGCAAATTCCCACATCATGCAAATAGCCCTGTTGGCAGCAACTCTAACCACCATCAGTGGGGTTCTTTCTGAATCTTGGAGTATCTATATTATGGGAGACATTCAGAAAGGTTACCGACTGAGGTAAGCCCATTTTAGCACTCACAGTAACCATTTGTAATTCAGAAATAGCCCTACCATAGTGGTATAACACAAAGAAATGTTGTACAGCAGTGGGGTGTCACTGTGGCCTACCACAAATAGTAATGAGGGTAGGCCACGTTAATGAGCACAGCCAAAAGTTTATATTCACTCATTGCTTCCAGTGGGTAAGAGCATATTACAGGTACATGCCAGGGAGTTTAGCAGCAAGGTAGTGTTGGGGGGTGTGCATATGGGTATTGTGTGGCTGCATCTATGTGTGTAGACAGGGGAAATAGATGGTCACAGGTGAGTGTGGGCATGTGTCACCATATCTGTCGGTCTGTCTGTGTATAGGTCAGTGTGTCTGTGAGTGCAATTGAGGGGCTATGTGTCTGGGGTGGCTGTCCTATCTCTACACTCCCCTAGACCAATGAGCAAATGCTGTGATATTGTCGGGGGGCACTAGTCACCAGGGATACTCTTGAAATCATGCTTAACAGCACTTAGAAAGTTAACAGAGCAACAAATGTTTTGCAGCATGAAAGACATGAAAGGGACGAACAGTAGACATCATGCACACCTACATAAAAAGTTAATAGAACAGCATTTTTGGCAACTTGAAAGATGTACAGGCAGAATAATCACTGTTCACTACACTTAAAAAGTTAATAGAACAGCACTTTGGTAGCACAAAAGACATATGTTTGTGGAGGATAAATATAAACTATGGGTAAAAAGATGCAAATGCTAATGCTTGGCACAGAAAGCAGATCAGTAACAAAGCAGAGCTTTTGTCCTCAGTGATAATTGCAAATAACTTAAGATGAAAAAGAAAGCTTTGAACCCTGTACTCTTGGTACAAAGAGTAGCACTTTTACAAAGCACAGCTTTAATCCTATGCAATAGCACTAGACCAGGGCTGTTATTTTAATATTAACCTAAATCATTTTAGAAAAGGAAAATAACAATGGGGGGGAGGCGTCAACCCCCCCATACTCCTGGTTCAAAAACATATTTCATTGCCAGCACTTTAACCTTGTGCTCTACAGGGCACCTGTTGCAAAGTGAGCTATGTTCTAGGTAATACAAAATATGAAACTTTATTTCTGGGTATTATTGACTGCTTGCAATAGTCTAACAGGTATGAGGGATAGAGCAGGTGCACAGCAAAATCAGGGATGTTCTATAAAATTAGGGACAGTTGAGAGGAATACAGATGTGTCTGTGTGTAGGAGTGGACTGTCATATGACTCAATGGCTAGATAACACCAGGAGAAATACAAGGTGATACCAGAGAGATTTTGTAAATATTAGTCCTGTTAATTATCATGTTAATAGATCAAAAGGTGTAGTAGCATAATAATTCACTTGAGGTGTGTGTGTGTGTGTGTGTGTGTGTGTGTGTGTGTGTGTGTGTGTGTGTGTGTGTGTGTGTGTGTGTGTGTGTGTATATATGTCTATATATATATATATATATATATATATATATATATATATATATATAAAACTGAGGGAGGTGTATGTGCCAACAAGACGCATGGGCTGCCAGAGGTACTTACCACAGGAAAGTGTTGTTTTGCATGCATGCTAATTACCTACAAATCAGAGGCATCCAAATTAGTTGCTAATGAGGATTTTACTCATTGCAATTAACATGACTCTGAATTACATTTTCCATGTTCGGAAAACACACCATTTTGGCTACAGCTCTTACCACCTATCATGGGATTTTTGAAACTGAGTCAATATCATCTTTCTTGATTCTTATATAGTAAAATAAATTAAATATTAATATGTTATACTTGAGTAAATACCTGGGAATATAGCTCACAAAAATCTGATATGCCCTCCTTTAGACATTGCGTTGTGCAAAGTACCTTGCCAGTGAAGTTATCCTAAGAAAAGGCTAAGATCTAGGAAAAGTGAGTGAATGTAGTGAACATAAATGCAGTTTTCATGAAAGCAACTGCATGTGCACACAGTAGCAAAATGTCTCTTTCTGGTGGGATTCAAGCCCACACTCTTTTTAGGGAGCTGTGTCCCATTGTACTCTTGCTTGATTAAAGAGAAACTCCCACTTGTAGTGACCCGGAGCAGAAAAGTACAAATTGACTAATCAGATGAAAACAGTTTACTGAATTGATTTCTGGCCATCTGTTCCACTACTTCGAGCTGTTCCAAACCTAGAAATCAAAAGATGGAATGTATACAAGGAGATGCCCTAATATTAAATTCTGATTATATCAGTAATGATTTTTACTTATCTCTTTTATCTACCTGTTAAACGCTTAAAGTATACGAAACTATTTAAGAAAAAAAGTGTCCCTCATCCTCCCTGTAATTGTACTCTGCTAAGCATTACAAGAAACCAGACAGTAGAATTTTCTTCAGTTTCTTTCTGGCTTCCCTCTGAGTGAGAGTAAAAGAATCTTCTCCCTCTTTTCCCAAATTCCTGTAAGCACACAGTGTCCACTGCTAAGACCAAAAATAAATAAATACAACACAATTTTGCAAGGTACTAGTAAAAGTGTCTATCTGGTAAAAGTTTTATTTGTCACAAAACAATTCACAATATGATATGTTTGATAGCCTAAATATGAGGTTATTAAAATTATAAGGTCCTAACCAACTTGCCAGGAGTAGAGAGGATATTTTGTATGGTTTAGCTCCCCTTTTTATAACTTAGTACAAGATGATTTGTGTTATATAAAGACAGAGTAAGAAGTATACTAACACAGTGACACCTGGCTCTAGGCTGATTATAGTATTTATCTAAAAGCAAATACAACAAAGAACATCCTTGGCATGAAGTACGTAATATGTATACAATATCCCTCAACAGTTTACATAATGAAGACAGTTAAAATACAGTTTTTGTAATGCACAGTAAAACAAAGAAATGATGGATAAGGTAGAGTCTTACTCAGAAATCAGGAAACATGCAAAATGTGGTCACATTAAACAAACACGTTAGCATAGTTAACAAGCCATACATATATTACCAGTGTAACACATGCAAAAGTCTGCAATATAGAACATGTGATAGGATGTCGTAAATGTCTGTTTGAGTATATTAAAAGTAGTTATTACATTTTCTTTGAGTATTAATACTACACCCTAAAGGAAATATAAAAGCAAAGATAAAGTTGCAAAAATAACACTGATGGCAGACAGGTCAGAACATGCAAAGTAAAGAGCTCTAGACTCAGATTAACTGAAAGTCCACTCAGTAGTATTCATGGTTCATATATATTTAAATAAAAAAGGTAAATCTCCAGACAAGTATTTTAAATTGAATGATTCAGTCAAGATAAATGTGCAGAAATTAAAAATTTGAAAGGAGGCATAATTCTGTGTTTCTGCATTTAAACATGAATTACAGACATAAATCCAGCAACATGAGTTAGTTCTATAAGCCTGAATAAAATTAACAGCCTTAGGCATTTTTCTTAGAATTTCATAATAGTTACAGACCGATGAAATTTCACCTTAAATACAGGTGTTATTTTGCAATTTCTGTCAGTAAGGAATTAATGAAACTAATCCACTAATGTCACTGTGAAACTCTATTAACATCTTACAGTACAGCCTCTATTAAAGCATTTCAAGCCTTCACATATTTCCAGCTCATGTTACTTCAGAATGTAACTCAGAAATGTTATGAAAGCTTGACACCTCCACTTCTGGTGCATTTGAATGTTAAAATGTCAGCTTTGTCAGAAATGGCAATGGTATATAATAATTTGAACCTTTCAGATATGTTTAACGTGTACAAGTTGACTAGAAAAACAAGGTTGTAACAAAAATGCACATTTAACGCATTTACCAAAACTATAATTCAGACGCCACTCAAAGCTGGAAAAGTGAAGGTATGTCAATGTATAAATGTCATCATACTCTGTATACCTTTAATCTTTACAAAAATACCACCAAATATCATTGAGTTAAACTAACGCTGCTCTAATTTTCCAGATCTGCTAGCTTTTCTAGGTCTTGCAAGCATGGAAACTTTTAAGGAATAAATCTTAAAATTAGAATGAAATAAATAAATAAAGCCTCTAGTGAATCTGCACTATTCAAACATCCACTGAAGCTGTCAGTCAAGAACTGGCAAGCAAAACAAACAGCAAGTTCACTGTTTACCTTTAAAACGACAGCAGAATAAAAGCCCATTTAAATTTAGAAAAATGCCCTGGGAAGTCATTATAAGTTCTACAATATTCCATACGCTGGAACAGTAGCCCTATTTCTATACCATTGAAAGAATGGCAGTTATAAGATTTTTAATTAATTCTGTGGGAATTGTTTGAGGGAAGAAAATAGATTATATCTTTAGTTAGTGAGCTCAAAGGAAACATGTAGACTGTCAATCCAAAAAGTCGCACTTCTTGTGCCAGAAATGGAAGCTTATACAGATCTTTGTGTCAAAACCATTTTTATTTTATTATTATTCTAAGACAGACAAAAATTACAGTATATTGAAATCATCCTGTTTCAATTGATATAAATGTGCAAAAGGAATCATAACATCTTCATACAGCTATCAATAAACAAAATAAGAAAAAGCAACTATATTGCAAGAGTGTGACAATTACAGCATATAATGAACACGTGACAGTGATTTAGAAAAAAATATGCAAATCATTCACAACTAGGTTCTACAGACCAATAAGATAAAATTCCAAGTATACAGATGTTAAGCATTATACACAGACAAGGAAATTAAATCATTAAAGACCTAGCAACTATTTGACAAGTGCCATCAAGTCTTAACAAATATTAGAAAGTATAAAGAGAGATTAGGTACAAAGTATATTTAGTGAAAGATTCCTGAAGAGTGAAAATCTAAATGATGTATTATGTGGACATTCTAGTCTGATATTGTAAAACAGAGAGCGCTGTCACCGAGAAACATGCGTACTGTTAACTGTAAAGTTCCTGGAATATGGCATCACTCTCTGTCTGTATAGCGACAACTACCCGCAAAGCAAAACAGACATAATCTGTCTGTGCTACTATTATTCCTCTCTGCAGCTAGAGCAGTAATACCTACATATTCCCCTCACCACAAAGGGAGAATTGCCATTGCCATGAATTTCTTCCTCTCCTAACCAGTTCTCCAGCACCTGGCCCTCAAAGACATGTATCATTCTATATTTGATTCAAACCAGGGGCGGCTCATGCTATCGGTCTGCAGGACTGCAGCCCTCCCACCTAGAAATAAAAGAAATAAATTAACGTGAAACATAAACTTTAAAAAAAGATCATTCTTCTTTAACGAAAACCAGAAATGCTGCTCATGCGCAGACACACACTCAGACTGCCTCACAGATGCCCAGGAATCTGTGCGAACTCTGACTGCCTGAGTCAGCAGTCCAGATGCAGAGAAGGTATTTTTTGCCCCACAGTAGATGACCACACAGGAGCTCCAGACTGCTTGAGCCGCAGGCATGACCAATCAGGAGTGAGGTAAGTTGAGTACTAAGCTCTTGCAGAGATGTGTGTATGTGTGTGTGTAATGCCCTTGTTAACACATAGCAGTGAGTAGAAATACTCAGGCTTGAACCCTATACCTATGGATGCAGGTGACAAGGACCTGAATTCCCTACCCACCACTATTTGTAAAAAAATGCAGTTTTTGCCTCATATTTGTTCTGTTCCTCATAAAATCTGTGGTTTCTGCATCTTCATATTTCCTTGCAAAGGTTGGTAGTACAATGGTGCACTGGTAGCATTGTTGCCTGATAACTATAGGTTCTCTGGTTTGATTCTTGGCTGAGGTGCTTTCTGTGTGGAGTCTGTATGCCCTCCCATCCATTACAAAGATGTGTTTCTCCCTGCCCTGCTGAAATTTGGCTTTGTTTTGTTCCAAGTCAGACTAGTTTCCTGGTTAACAAATGTTTAAAAATAACAGGCATTTGAATTTCAGACTTCATATTCTTCAGAAAGTACATGGTAAAACAAAACTTTTTATTCTAGCAATTGTCTAAGTTTATAACATGGAATTTGCCCATATTTTTAGGACTGTATTCCCCCATTATTGGCCTCGTCCAGGTATTTTGTGCTAAGGTTAGGAGCTATGGTGAGAACTGAATTCACTGAATATGTTTGGCAGCTGTATTCCCACATTATTGGCTTTTTTCATGTGTTTTTTGCTAAGAGGTTGACAGCTATGGTGAGAACTGAATTCACTAAATAGTAGCCATTTAAGTTTGTCTTCCTCTGTTTCAGCTGATTTGGCATAGTGGTATATTTCTCTGACTGTTTTGCACAGGGTCCCCTGGGTTCAAGACGTGGCAGTGAAATGTATGGTGGCAACACAGCATTTAATTCTAGCAACTTTCCAACATTATACAAGCAATGTTTAAAATGTGTCCCTGGTTTTTGGCCTTTTGTCCCCCCCCCCCCCAATAAATTTTGGCTTTTTCCAGATATCCTATGCTACAAAGTTCAGAGATACAGCTGAGCGTCGAGTAGATTTTACAAGGAGCTGAGAGCTGCAGGGGAACAAAAGTTTGGTGCTGCTTATGCCAAGTCTGCTTGCATTGTTAATAGCACAACAGGTAGTATATTTGCTCTTGATGCAGAAGGCTGTGGGTTCTACTCCCACAGTAGAGAGATGCATTGCTGATACTATACTGTGTTGTAAAGGGGGTGGATGCTGCAGTCCTTTTTGGCAAAGATAGCTAGTAACTATGAACCTGTTATCAGTTTGCTATCCATTCCCTATTGTGGAATTACTAGCTTATCATTTTTTTAATGCATGCAATATAGGCAATTTATTCTTCAAAGGCAACAGGCACTTTATTTGTAGATGAAACAATGACATATAAAGTTGTTTGCTAGCAGCAACCTCTTTATTAGTAACAGATTTCTTTAATGTGGATTTTACTACTTCAGAGATTGTGCATATTTACTGATACTGGTGGACTATAGAAGGTTGAGTAGACGTTTTATGATGGAAATGTTCTGAATTGGGCAGTTTTGCCATTGGTGCATGCATTTTGTTTCATTGTTTACTGGAAAATGTTCAAAACAATAAATTTAAAATGCCCTCTAGCAACTGTACTGTATTGTACAAGGAATATAATGTAATACAGTCAGGAAGGTGTATCAAAGAGCATGTGTATGTTTCATGTTCAAGGGGCCTATGATTTTGAAAACAGCCCAGAGTTAATCTTTATCTGCCACTGGCAAAATGTATTTTCTTTGAATGTGGGTTTCAATGCTGTTTCAATGCATGTGAGTTTCAAGGGCAGAGAAGTTTTAATGCTAAGTCTGTTTTCATTGTGAGACTGCATTGTTTTGTTTAACAGATATCTATTAGGGTTTGTGCTGTAAAATGCAAAATAAAACTTTCAAATGAAATCTAAATCATCGCAGAAGTAAAGCAGTATGCACATTACAGTGTTTATGGTAAATGGGGCAAAATAACAAAGGAATGGGACGTTGTAATGGCTGCAGGGGGAGGCTCCATTTGACCATGATTTTGTGAGGGGGGGGGGGGTAGCAAACTCAGACAGCCCCGGTTGAACTATACCTCTCAGTTGTCCAGATTTTTGCAGAATGAATAGATATTTGCTTCTTATTTTTGGTTTGTTCCTCATAAAAGTTGTGGTTTTCTAGCAAATGATTTAGGAATGAAGTCACTAAATGACAGACATTGAGTTTCAGACATCATAACCTTCAGAAAAATGCATGCTAATGCAAGACCTATTATTCTATCAACTGTCTTAAGTTTATACAAGAGCAATTTTTAGTAGTGTTTGTATGTTCCCCCAATATATTTGGCCTTGTTCAGATTTCCTGCATTAAGAGGTTGAGAGGTACGTGCAAATCGCTTTGTAGAATTAGGAATATCCAAACCTCTCAATTGTCCCCAATTTTGGCTCAAAATGTTGCTCTCCCCTAATACTTCCTCCTCAAAATGGCAATTTTGGAAGAAAATGTGGAGGGTTTACAATTTGTAATGATCAGAGTTATATATTACTTTTATTTCAGAAATGCATGTAGATGCTCTTATTTTGTTAGCTGCTCAAGTTAACAGTGTTAATATTAAAAATGTGTCCCTTTTTTGACAGGTTCCCAGCTGTATTGTGTGGCAACTTTATATTTTTGCATCACATTTTTGGTCTGTTTTTCATAAAATTGTGGTTTTCTGGCAAATTAGTGGCAAGTCATTAAAGACTGAAGTTAGAAAATAATGGCAGACATTTGAGTTTCAGATTTTATACCCTTCAGAAAATTCATACTAATGCAAGATCTACTACTGTTCTATTATCTAAGTTAATAAGAGCAATATTTAAAAATCGTCCTTATTTTTGGGCCTGTGTCCCACTTCTAGTTCTATGTATGGCTTTGTCCAGATTTCTTGCTCTGAAGTTGAGAGGTATGAGTGTCAGAGCCATTACTGTCAGCCAGACATTTCAAATTATGACATACTTGTTGCACCCCACTCCCCATTGTAGTGGCTCTGGATGTGTCCAAGGAAGGCAAGGAGCAGTTATGCAGTGTAAGTGTGCAGAGTATTCCCCCCATCCAAGGTAGATCACAAGTATGACTGTGGCTTTTCATCTGTCCTTGATTTTGCAGAATGTTCTGGATTTCTGTCAGATTTTTATACTGTTGATTTATGCTTCTTATTATTCAGGAAATGCATGCTGTCACAGTGCCCTGTTGCTCTGTTTAAGTAGCAATAATTTAATGAGCATCAGGTAAGCTTGTCCAAGATTGTAAGATGCAAGTAAGCTTTAATAAGCATACTGTTAAAGAATTACCAGCATTGAAAGCCTTTTCGTTGTTGCCATGCAGAGAATATTTACATAACTAGATAATGTATAAGCCTTGGGTATTGAAATGCATATGACAGTATTTGTAATATAAGGACAGGATTACAGTATTTTCAGAAGCTCATTACATTTATTGCAGACTTTCAGTCATCTTTTGTTGGAGACTTGCAGTCATCTTTGCAGGCTTACCCATAAACTAAACAGAATGCCAATCTATCATGTGTGGTCCATAACTTGTGCAGGATTCCTTTAAGCAATTTATCTTGAGCTTGTTTCTTGTTTGCTGTTCATTTTTTACTTTGATCATGTCTTCCTCATGAAACAAGTAGATAGTTATGTCAGGCAGCAGGTCTTTTTTGGATAAGAAACATTTTTACAAGTGGGGGTATCACAAGGATTGCTACTTTCAGCATGTTACTTGGTAATTTTATAAAGCTGAATATAAATTATAATTAGAACTGCAGTGCAAGGAATAGTGGTTTGAGTTGAGTGCTGCTTGTTTTTTTATACTTGATTTTGACTGGCATTCCAGTAATGTATTTAAAAAGTAATTTATTTTTTCATGCCTCACAACCTGTTTCCATCTGGATATTAAGTAAGTTGTCATGTAGCCAATGCACTGAAATATTTTTTTCTTCTACACTTCATGTCGACGTGATTGGACTCTCGTAATGACTGTTTGGCACCCAGGGCAGCGTATTTAATAAAAGTTCCAGTTGTTGTGTGGTTTTTAGCATAGCCCCACCCCTTTCTAGTTGGCCACACCCCTTCCTGCTGGCCCCACCCATTCAGCTGTCTCCTGCAGCCATCCTTTAATTTGAAGTCACCAGCCGCCACTGATTCAAACAGTATCCTGCTGCTCTAATGAAAAACTACCTGAAATATATGTACCTCTGTTTTATCCTTGACTAGCTTCATTGGTCATTAAAAATGAGTTTCTGTTTCAATCTTTTAATTGCTATTCAGAGACACAGAAGTGTAACCCCAGCAATGACTTAACTGAGCAATAAATAAAACAACTAAAACATAACTAAAACTCTTAACTTAAGTTAAGAGGGAAATCTACTGTATGTCAGCATTCCCTTGACCGATACTCGGAATACTCAATTGGTGCTGGACTCTTGAGATGACTAAGAAGCTGAGTGGTACACATCTTATCACATTCTCACTTTCTCCCTTGTTTCTTAGTTTATGAATCTCTCTCTCTCTCTCTCTCTCTCTCTATATATATATATATATATGGGTCTGCTGCAATAGACTGAAGTTTCACTTACCCGACACTGAAATTTCCCAGATGAATGGACCAAAAACTTCACAAGACCGACATCTGAAACACCAAGTTTTCATGGGAGGTAAGTAACCGCTTGACCATCCTGTTGAACTTTGCCCCTTACCCCCACGGTAGTACAATCATGAGTTGGTATATTTAGTTAGGGGGGTGTGGGGGGGGTGTTGGGGGTGAAGCCCCCCACATCGGTGGGTTTAGTTTTGTTGTTTTATTTGGGATGGCCAAGGGGTTACTTACCTCACATAAAAAGTCAGTGTTTTGGATGACGGTGTTGTGCAGTTGTCGGTCCTTTCATCTCAGGAAAGTGGGAGTCGGGTAAGTGAAATGGTGTTCTGAAGTAGATATATATATATATATATATATATATATATATATATATATATATATATATATATATGTGTGTGTGTGTGTGTGTGTGTGTAGTTTGGGAGCTTGGCAGTGTCACTGTTTTGACTTGCATCCACATAAGAGTTTAGATATTTTGTGTTCAGGTAATTGCTTGTTGATTAAAAGAGATGTGACTATTCACAGTAAACCTCCAAATAACTCTAAATTACTTCAGACCTAGACTACAAATGCAAACATAAGACATTCTATTCACAAAAGCCTACACAAATTACCTATAACCCTATTCAGTAGAAATTTAGACAATTAATGTAGCCCACAGAAGTTAATGGAAAACCCTACTGTAACATAAACAAACACATATAAATGTATAGAAGGAATATGTGGAGGTCTGACGTGGCATCTAAAATTTCTTGTACTGTGGATTTACAAAATTTATGAACTTCAAGTACCAACTCCTTCACCTTAACTTAAAGTACAAAGTATCAAATGTGACAAGTTCACCATTCTCTGGTTCCAACTTAAAGTACAAAGTATTAAAGGGGACAAGTTCACCATTCTCTGGTTCCAACTTAAAGTACAAAGTATTAAAGGGGACAAGTTCACCATTCTCTGGTTCCAACTTAAAATACAAAGTATTAAAGGGGACAAGTTCACCATTCTCCTGTTCCCATCTGTTTGGTGGATCAGGAATCAATCAATTGGTTTTATCAAGTCGTGGGTTTTCTGAATAGCTGCTCAATAAAACTAAAACCATGTATGCATTTATATACATATATCTGTGTGAGTGTGTGCATGTGTTGTATACATATATATAAAATTTGATCAACATATTGAAATGTTGATGCTGCTAACATTAGCAATGCAAACATCAACACATCGCTATGCATGTGCCAAGAAATACCCATGGCACTTGCAAATAAAACAAACAAAAAATATATAATTTTATGTAGGGGGAATCCTAGTACCCCTGCTAGTTACATACCCTAAGTCTGAAATCACACAATACTTGGAGAAAGGGCATATTTTCCAACCTTAGGGACTGTGCATTCTTGAAAACTTGTCGACCATCAGTTTAGTCAACAAAACTGTATGCCTAAATAGATGTCGACAATAACTAAAATAGACTAGGAGTTCCAACACACAAACACAGACACACACACATTGCAGATTTATAGAGAGATAGATAGTGCCTGACATATTTTGTACTACAGTATTAACAAAACAGTTTCCTAATTTCACAATATAGTATATATTGTGTATTCCAAAAAATCGTCAACTTCAGTTTTCATTTATTATTTTTATCCTGCTATATTTAGTACATGTTCATGGGCACTTAAAGACAACTGACCTGTTGCTATCTTAAGAAGTCTGGCGTTACATTCCCATGGCCGTTTTTACCCCTAATATATTTTGTACAAATAACCCAGAGGCAGTCCGAACTATGGTATGTTAGTACATTTACTTGTTGCCCTCTGTCCATGACAGGCATGGGTGCTTAGTCAGGAATGAATTTGTGGTTTCTCATCCATTCATCCAAATTACTTTTGAATAGAGTAAGCCAAGTACTTTGCTTTATGTGGAGTGGAAGACGATTCCGTAGAAGAGGTGTTCTCTGTGATGCATACATATCCCTCCAACATGTTCTATTTAGGTTGTGAAAAAGACCGAGAGCCTTAGAGTGGGTGTTTATGCTACCAATGGACTTGCAAATGTTTATTAGGCCTGAGAGGATGGGATCTGCTGAAGCTCTGTACGTCAGGCAGAGGTGACCTCTTAGTAGGCTGTATGACACCAAGAAGAGGGATGAGTCTTTGAGACTGTCTGCATAGTTTTGTGATTCTGATCCTTGATTTTGCTTTCAATGAGAAGTATTGGAGGGTTTTATGTTTATTTTTAGTGCATACAGTAGAGGCATAGGATGTTTAAATGAAGTGCTGCCATGCATTAGATGGAAATTAAAATCTGTATGGAGTTACATGGATTTATTCCACATGATAAAAGACATGTAGGTATGTTGCTATAATCTATATAATACACACATGCATATTCAGACACTTCTACATGCGCGCACACACACACACACACACACACACACACACACACACACACACACACACACACACACACACACACACACATATAGAGAGAGAGAGTGTTCCTGACTGTCACTGGATCTGGTGTCATTTAGGTGGTATTGTTAAAGCCATGGCTGGGAAATCTTCTCTGAAATCACACACACACACACATACACACACACACACACACACACACACACACACACACACACACACACACACACACACACACACACACACACACACACACACACACACACACACACACACACACACACACACACACACACACACATACACACAAACACACACACGCGCACACACACACACACACACACACACACACACACACACACACACACACACACACACACACACACTGCAATGCAACAGCATCAAAAATGTTTTCCTTTTGTAATCTGTTAAACAAAACCCTAGCACTGATTTCAGATATACTTCACCCCTACACCACCTTACTAACATATGCTAACCCTTATTCTAGCCTAGACTCTCACACCAACCCCAAAAGCATAGCTAGGTCAGGGGAAAGGAGGAAATTGCTCAGTTGCAAAATGTTAAGAGGGGTGATCATCTGATCCCAACCTCTCTTGAATGCATATTGGCTTTTAAAAGCCTTTAATGCACTTGCAGTCAAACTTGAGTGCTGTATCACTTCCCATGTTGTCTAAACTGTATTAAACTGCTTGATAAATGGTATCAAACAGATTGCTACAGTTTAAAACATTTCTTTTTATTTTTTAAACTAAACCCTCAGTTCTGTAGCACTCCATGTGAAGTATGAACTGTAGCAGCTGTTTTCTATTTTGTAGCAAGTATTTTGCTACAGTCTAAAAGTAATTAAAAAATATTTTCTAAACTAAAACCTGAGTGCAGTTGTGTTCAGTGCAGGGTATAAACTGTAGCAACTGCTTGCAACATTTTTTTCCAAGCAATTTGCTACAATGTAAATTATTTTTTTAAATAAATGTAAGGAAGTGGGGTCTACGGCAGGGTGCAGAAATAGGACCATAACCTGAGTCAGGAGGGAGGGGGCATGCATCCAGTCACCTGACTAGTGTGCCAGTAGAAGGAGTGGAGCTTTTTTTTTTCCTTTTGTTTCTTGTTCTTCACTTGAAGAACTGAGGGGGTGGGGCGCAACTTTGAGGGTCTGGCACAGGGTGCTTGTTGAACCAACTAAGATTCTGACCAACCTCTAACCTTATCTTAGAAAAACCCTTTCTATAACACTATCACTACCACTATGCAACTAAGACAGTCAGATACACACCACATACAGCAGCACACATGTAAAACATTAAATCTATTGTCTTAGGAATCCCATGCTCTAACCCTAAGCCACTAACACTTGCACACTCACCCCTACCCATTAATGCTGACACTTCTGGTATATCTAAAAGATTCAGAGTTAGAATCCTAAACCCACACTTAGTTTATCCACATGCGCTCAATATTCCTTCTTTCCACATCTACATGTCATTTGTTACTGAGTGCTGTCAATGAAATTTATAATCAGTTCAGTCTATCAATCCATTGATGATGTGACAGAGTGAGCAGCACACACACACACACACACACACACACACACACACACACACACACACACACACACACACACATCCACAGTTTCACAGTATGTACCTCCTGCCATGAAACCAGTAATGATTCTCCTCCAATAGCACAGTAGAGATGTTCTTTGAATCACTCCAGCACACTATTTAGATGTTGGTATTATTTCTTAGGAGCACATGACTAATAAGCATTAGTCATGCCCTCAGACTGACATATTTGTGCGTGGCTTCACTAGCAAGACCCCTGTCCATGCTACAGCCTGGTGACTTTCATACCACTGTAGTGGTACACCAGTCTATGAATCCCTCAGTAATAATGCACTGTGCAATCCTGCTGTGAATAGGATTGGGCAGTGAGTCAGACATTTTTGAATCCCAGTGATAGAAAATTGACAGGACAGCAATAAAAATGAAGAGGGTGTGCACTGGATGCTGTATACAGAAAAACTAAAGGTACTGCTAATAGGCATATTCTAGGGGTGAAAGGAGAGATGTGTGAAAGAAACATTTCTTTTTTATCTAAAGGGAATTAAAAGGCATAAACAAGGTAGTGAATTTCAAAAAAAAAAAAAAACAGAGAGAAGTTTAAGGTGCATAAGTAATAATATAAAGATGAGCATCAGATGATTCAGATGACTGTGAGGATTTTTTGTAATGATAACAAATGCATAAAAGAAGCCATAATGAATTTATGGTCTTAAAACTCATAAGCAAGTCCAAGCAGCTTGTCTCAGGTGTAAGTCAGCTATTGTGGAAGTGATAGAAGTAATTAGTCTACTTTTTAATTGAAACCAAACAGCTTAACTAATATGGAAATGAGCAGATTAGGTCAATCAATCAGTTCATCTCTGTTATCGAGACCTACATGTGCATGTTTTCATTAAACTGTCAATAGCTCTCTTTTTTTTATTACTTGTATGGTTGTCTCAGATTCCTTATATATAGGTGTAAGTCTCAATGTCTCGGTATTAAGGTTGCAACAAAAGATCTGTCAATTTTCAAATACAGTTCCAGTTCCCTGACTCACAGCATGTTTAGCAATATTGGGCACAGATCCTTTGTCTGCATATAGAAGAATTGCAGACTTTGGGTTTACCTTATCAGTGTAAGTAAGGTATAGGCTTTGCCATCCACCTCACTTAAATTGATCCATGCATCCATAACCCCTTTTCCCACAGTGGGTTGGGGTGTTGTGTCAATAGTGCTGGTAATTACCAGAAATTACAGGAAGTGACCATTTATGCTAGAGAAGCATAGATAGCAACTTCAGGTTTGCTTCTGCCTGGTGACAGTGATGTGGCCACTATGAACTGAATGAGCAAAAGAAAAAACTGGGGAGTGGAAAACAAGATACTCTACCATCAGCAACTGAGGTAGACCTGATAAGGGCCATATGTTCAAGCCTGATATATGTTTGTAAACAATGTTTGGGAACTCAGGGACAATATGTGGAAATGGGAGTGGCTGCAAGCAGTGATACAGGACAGTAACTGCAGCTTTCATGTGGGATGTAAACTAAGATCTTTGTTACAGCCTAAATGTTTGTGCACATATTAATTAGGTCAGTAGTTCAAACATCAGTGAACCCTTGGTAATCTTTCAACTGTTCAACAGACAATTCTGTGAGTACTGATTCATCAATAACACTGAAAAATACTTTAAGTAATCTTAGACATTGCAAATTACTAGACTGCTCTACAACTGAGGAGGTATTCTGCCACATTGGGAGCACAGGGGAACTTGCCCCTTCCCCCCAATTTTTTTTAAGTTGCTGAAATGGGTAGTCAATGATTTAGATTCAATGACTTGGCATTCACAGAATTGTCTGTTGATGAGTCACTATGAATTCAAACCCCTGACAAGCATGCTGATTGCCCCACAAAATTTAACCATTAAGATTTTTTATAACACTAATCAATACAATGATAAACAAGGTGGTGGGGTGTTTATTTTATTTAATGTATTAAATGGGTTGTCCTGCTAAGCCTACGTCACTTTTATGAAAAGACAGCGGATAACTCAGGATTAACGCATAAAGCATGATAACAAAGATAGAGAGTACCTAGTATTAAGCATTCAGCACAACAGCACAGTAAACAGTCAAGTGTAATAAAGAGAATACATGAAGTAGTATTAATACTGGTCCTAACCAACGTGAGTAGCCACGGTAACAACCCTACAGTGCCATTCTCCTTGGTAAGATCCGACCATAAAGCGATCACTTTTGAATTCACCATCTCCCCTGCCCCCCCCCGGTCAGGGTCAAACAAAAACGTTTCCAAAGTTGACTACAATTTCCTCAGAGCAGGTATAAGCAGCTTCACAGCCACAGTCCCTTCAGTTGAAACTAGCACTAATGTCCAAGCCTACACCAAAAAACTATATGAGCACCTACATAGGTGTATGGACTGCACAATACCTGACAGGAACAAATCATCTTCCTCAAGGAAGAGTAATCCTGTTTGGTGGACAGCAGCAGCAATAAACAAACTCTATAATAGAAGGAAAAAATTGCTGTCCAGGACCAAAAAGGAGCAGATGCCAAATTGGAACCAATCTCTCCTTTGCCTAAAGAAGCAAATAAGGTCACTGGTGAAATCCTCTAAGGCTAACGTTGAGTCCATATTAGCCACATCCACTAAGAACAATCACAAGATCTTCTTCACACATGTTCACAATCTCAAAGGTAACACCCAAATCTGCTCTAAACTGGTGGTCAATAATACCATATACACAAATGCTGTAGATATAGCCAACTTGCTGGCAGACAGGTTAAGTGAAAACTTTACCCCCCCTGCCCCCATCAGTAAACCAGGACATCCCCAGCACCTGCCCCCCCTCCCCTCATCACCAGGGAGCAGGTCTTTAATGCCCTCTCAAAGGCAAAAAATACAGACACCATGGGACCTGATAACATCCCTGGCTGTATCCTACATGAAATCAGGCATGAGCACTCAACTCCATTAGGCACCCTATTCAACCAAAGCCTGAGCACTGGCTTCACCCAGCTGAATGGAGGACAGCCACTGGCATCCCTGTAAACAAAGGTGGAGCATCCACTGACTCAGGCAATTATAGGCCCATCAGCCTTACTAGCCTAATCTGCAAGGCTATGGAATGCATTATCATGTACCTTATAAACAAGGACATTGGCAACCTCCAAATACTTGACCCCACACAGTTTGGTTTTGTCAAAGGGAGATCATGCCTGCTAAACTTGGTCAACTTCTTTGAAACAGTAACCAAAGCCATGGATGAGGGGAACATGGTGCACACCACTTACCTTGACCTAGCCAAAGCCTTCAACACTATTCCCCACTCAGGCATAATAGATAAACTCTTCCGGCTAGACATCAGCTTGTATGTTACCAGATGAGTAGCTAACTGGCTCACTGATAGAACCCACTCAGTCAAAATAAGGGAAGCAACCTCTAGTAGTAGATCCGTAAAGAGAGGTGTACCCCAAGGATTGGTGTTGGGGTCTCTTCTGTTTGGGATATACTTTTCTGAGGTGCAAGCCAAAATCAGTGGTCTGTTGCTGACCAGGTTTGCAGATGACTGCAAACTGGGTGCTGTCTTAAATTCCCCTAGTGATGTGAACATCCTCCAAGAGGGCCTTACCCAAACTATTGGCTGGTGTCAGAAGCATGGCCTTAAACTGGATGCCAAGAAATGCGCCATTATCCCTATTGGGGAAAATGGCATCCCCACTAATTATCACATTAATAACAATGTACTAAGCATGCAATCAGTCATAAGGGACTTGGGCACCCAGGTGGGTAGCAAACTGACTTTTGACCACCAAGTTGCCTGTGTTGTATGGAAGGCTTTCTACATGGCCCACTTCATAAATAAGGGTATTTCATCCAGGAACAAGGAGGTGAAAACATCTCTGTACTCCTCCCTTATCAGACCCATTATCGAGTACAATGCCCCCTTCGGCATGTACCTTGCCAAGCACATGCAGCAGCTGGAGAGACTACAGAGGTTCCTGACCACGAAAATCCATGGTCTCAAACACCTATCCTATACAGATAGGCTAAAAGCCCTGTCCCTCTACTCAATCTCATACAGACTGCTCAGAGATGACCTGTGTCTGGCATACAAGGCTATCTCAGACCCAGCCTTGATGGAGTTGCTGCATATCTATAAGTCAAACTCCACTCGCACAACCTGCACACAAGGCCTTTACCCGGTCTGTGACATTAATAGAACTTTTTGGTAGGATAGATTTGTGTCCCAAATACTCCCTCATCTGTGGAATAGACTCTCTCTCCATGTCAAGCAGAGTACCTCGCTAGCCCTCTTTAACAGGAATCTGGACAACTGGATGGGAAACAGGAAATACACCCCTGGGATCCCACCTGTGTCCTTGTTGGACAGGAGAAAACAGGTGCTGACCGAGGGAACATGGGCCAAATTCCTGGCTAGGCTTATAAAGGCCTCTGAGCCAATAGTCTAGTATCATCCTATGAATGTATGAACCTATAATAAGGCTAGAGACAACAAAGTAATGTTACTTGAGTTACTAACAAGGTAGAGGTACAATTACTAGATATTTGCAGTTAGTGACTTATATTTGCTAAATGGATAATGTGAGGATCCAGTTTTGAGGGAAACAATAAAAGATGGGGGATAATAAAGAAAGCAGGAAACCATTGTTTACAAGTATTGCATGCATTACAAAGTACTATAAAAATCATGTACTATATAACTTATGACTTACAGAGTACTTTAGAACATCATGAGATATATAGTATCTGTTTTTGCAACCTTTAAGCAAGGGAGTATAACAGAATAGAGGAGCATTTAAATTACATTTTTATGATTAATATGAATATAGCCATGATACAAATATTCTTAGGTTTTACAGTATGAGCTAATGAGTATTACGATATGACATAGTATAACAGAAAATCACGATGATTCATACTGTAGATGATTATGATCGGGTCTCCAATCATAACCAACTTATTATGTGTCGTGGCATGAATGACAAGAAATTCATCTCAGGAGCAAAGCTCAAGAGGTAAAAGGTGGCATCCATGTCAAGAATGCATAATAATGCATATGATCAGTGAGACCCAATCATAATTCTTTGTAGTGTGTAGTGCTTTCTTCTTTTCCATGTACTACCAATTGCACAAAATAAAAAGAAAAGAAGAAACATGTAGGAATGAAAAGCATCTGACTGGCTTGGAATGCCTTTAAAAATTGGTAAAACGCTTTCGTGTTGTCAAACAGAAAACAGGCAGGAACAAAGTGCCCCTCTTATAAAAGTATGGCTTTAAAAGCTGTAAGACTCTTTATTCTGCCATGCTGCTTTCTTATAAGTGTGGCAGAGTGAAGTATCTACCAGCTTTTAAAGTTGCTTAACCTTCTTTCACTGTTCTTTGGCTGCCAGTGCTATGGGCTGTCAGTCACCAGCAAGAGTTACTATCTTAACAGAGCTTTTGGGTGACTAATGAGTTTATCTTTTCCCTTCTTTGGAATACAATTCTGGTACTCCATGTATAACAATATTTTACCCACTCCTTACCTAGAAGACGTCCTAAAAATTGCTAAATGCAGGCCAAGAAGGCACAAGAATATTTCACCCAGGGTTGTTGTGTCTTCATGAATGTAGGCCTTTCTTTCTGCACTTATGTGCTTTAATACAAATGGTTCCCTAACTCCCCATATAGTCATATTCATTTTCATGCTGCACCTAAGTGGTGTACTGTTACCATTTGGCATGATATCTTCTCGTGACACTGCCACCTGATTTGAATAATAATGCAGACACAGAGCCAGGAGAAAGGGAATGGCATTGGTCATTGTGCTAATATCAAATGGAATGGAATATTTTTCTAGGTCTCATTTTCTTTAACACCTTTGGTTGACACTAGAAGAAACGGCAGTGATATTACTAATGGAAGGGGCTGTACTTCCACAAAGAAGCAACTTACACAAAGAAGGAACTGAAAGCAGGAGGGCATTATAAGCTACCTCAAGAGTACACAAGAGTTGTTAGGGCAAAGTAGAAACTCCCAAGCCTGTTTATTTTGGTCATATAGCATTAAAAGTATTTAAAAATGTAGAAAGAGAAGTTTATATTGTCTTAAGTCATATTAATTATTATTTTTCAGGGGGTGACATTTTTGGTCTTTAAATGTCATGCTAATGACCAATTGGCTAGTACTATGGATATTTCAGTGGCGGCTGGTAACTTCAAATCACAGGGGGGCTGCAGGAGATGCTGAATGGGTGGGGTCAAAGGGAAGGGGTGTGGTCAACCATAAAGGGGAGGAGCTATGCACAAAACCACAAAAAACTAACTTTAATTAAATACGCTGCCCTGGGTGGCAAACCATCATTATGAAAGTCCAATCAAGACAAAAATAAGTGTAGAAGAACAAAAATATTTCAATGCATTGGCTGCATGACAGCTTACTTAATATCTAGATGGAAACAAAAGGTTGTGAGGCATGAAAAAATAAATTACTTTTTAAATACATTACTGGAATGCCAGTCAAAATCAAGTATAAGAAAAACCAGAAGCACTCAACTCAAACCACTTCTTTTTGCACTGCAGTTCTAATTATAATATAGTCAGCTTTATTAAAGTACCAAGCAACATGCTGAAAGTAGAAATCTATGTGATGCCCCCACTTGTAAAATGTTTCTTATCCAAAAAGACCTGCTGCCTGACAACTTGTTTCATGGGGAAAACATGATAAAAGTAAAAAATGAAAAGCAAACAAGAAACAAGCTCAAGATACATTGCTTAAAGGATTACTGTACAGGTTATGGACCACACATGATTGGCATTCTGTTTAGTTTACGGGTAAAGTCTGTAGAGATGACTGGAAGTCTCCAACAAGTGTAATGAGCTTTTTAAAATAATGGAATCCTGTCCTTTAATACCCAAGGCTTATACATTATCTAGTCAAGTATTCTCTGCACGGCAACAACAGAAAGGCTTTCAATGTTGGCAATTCTTTAACAGTATGCTTATTAAAGCTTACTTGCATCTTACGATGTCAGACAAGCTTACCTTATGGTCATTAAAGCGTTGCTACTTAAACACAGAGCAACAGGCACTTTGAGTAATAAGCATAAATCTGAGTAATAAGCATAAATCAACAGTACAAAATATGACAGAAACCAGACCATTCTGCAAAATCAAGGACAGATGAAAAGCCACTGTAGTACTTATGCAGTGTGTCCTCCCCATCAAAGGTAGATACAACTACTCCTTGCCTTGCTTGGACACATCCAGAGTCACTACATGGTGGAGTGGGGTGCAACAAGCATGTCACAATTTGAAATCTCTCTGGCTGACTGTGATGGCCCTGACACATTTGTCATACCTCTCAACCTCAAGAGCAAGAAATCTGGACAAAGCCATACACAGAAGTGGGACAAAGGCACAACAATAAGGACAATTTTTAAATATTGCTCTAATAAACTTAGAAAGATAACAGAATAGGTCTTGCATTAGTATGAATTTTCTGAAGGGTATAAAATCTGAAACTCAAATGTCTGTCATTTTCTAACTTCAGTCTTTAGTGATTTGTCACTAATTTGCCAAAAACACAATTTTATGAAAATGGACCAAAAATGTGATGCAAAATATAAAATAGACACACAATACAGCTGCTACCTGTCAAAGAAGGGACACTTTAATATTAGTACTGCTACCTTGAGCAGCTGACAAAATAAAAGAATCTACATGCATTTCAAGTAATCTATAACTTTGATTATTACAGTTATTTCTTAATTGTAAACCCTCCATGTTTTCTTCCAAAATTGCTATTTTGGAGGGATTATTAGGGGAAGAGCAACATTTTGAGCCAAAATTGGGGACAGTTGAGAGGTTGGCTATGCCTAATTCTATAAAGCAATTTATTTGCATGTACCTCTCAACCTGTTAATGCAGTAAATCTGAACAAGGCCAAATATATTGGGGCACATATAAACAGTACTAAAAATTGCTCTTGTATAAATTGACACAGTTGATTGAACGGCTCTTACTTTAACATGCATTCTTATGAAGGTTATGAAGTCTGAAACTTATTATTTAGTGACTTCTGGCAAATCATTTAGGAATTAAAACTACAAATTTTATGAACAACAAACCAAAAATAAGAAGCAAAATCTATTCATTCTTTGAAAATCTGGACAGTTGGGAGGTATAGTTCAGCTGGGCCTGTCTGAGTTTGCTGCCCTTCCCCTGACAAAATAATGGTTGAACTGGAGCCTCTGCAGCCATTCCAATTAACCATTACTTGGCTATTTCACTCCATTTACCATAAACACTAATGTGTATACTGCTTTACTTCAATGATTGGACTTCATTTGAAAGTTTTATTTTGTATTTTACAGCACAAACATTAAGTCATCTGTTAAACAAAGCAATGCAGTCTCACAATGAAAACTTAGCATTAAAACTTCTCTGCCCTTGAAACTCACATTCATTGAAACAGCATTGAAACCCACATTCAAAGAAAATACATTTTGCCAGTGGCAGATAAAGATTAATTTTGGGCTGTTTTCAAATCATTGGCCCCTTGCATATGAAACATACATGTGCTCTTTGATACACCTTCCTCATTGTACTAAAATTATATTCCTTGTACAATACAGTACACTTGTTAGAGGGTGTTTTAAATTTGTTTTGAACATTTTTCCAGTAAGCAATGAAACAAAACATATGCACCCATAATGGCAAAACTGCCCAGTTGAGAACATTTATCATAAAAAGTCTACTCAGACTTCCACAGTCCACCATTATTAGTAAATATACACAATTCTACAGTCCACCATTATTAGTAAATATGCACAATTCCACAGTCCACCATTATTAGTAAATATGCACAATTCTACAGTCCACCATTATCAGTAAATATGCACAATTCTACAGTGCACCTTTATCAGTAAATATGCACAATTCTACAGTCCATATTCAGTGAATTCAGTTCTTGCCATAGCTGTCAACCTTAGCACAAAAACCTGGGCGAAGCCAATAATGGGGAATACAGTCCCAAAAATATGGACAAATTTAAAATATTCATCTTATAAACTTAGAAAATTGCTAGAAAAAAGGTTGTGCTACTATGTATTCTGAAGAACATGAAGTTTGAAATTCAAATGCCGGTCAATTTTACTGCGGACAGAACAAAACAATTTTCAGCAGAGACGCAGGGATTAATACTGCAGACACGTCTTTGTAAAATGGCAGGGCACCAGAGCAAATCCACACAAACACAGGGAAGAGATGCAGACTCCACACAGAAGCCACCCCAACCAAGAATCAAACCAGAAAACCTATAGCTGTGAGGCAACAATACTACCACTGCACCATCAAATCTGTAAGGAATTAAACATTCAGAAACCTGAAGTCTGAAATTCAAATGCCAGTCAATTTTACTGCAGACAGAACAAAAACAATTTTCAGCAGAGACGCAGGGATTAATACTGCAGACACGTCTTTGTAAAATGGCAGGGCACCAGAGCAAATCCACACAAACACAGGGAGGAGATGCAGACTCCACACAGAAGCCACCCCAACCAAGAATCAAACCAGAAAACCTATAGCTGTGAGGCAACAATACTACCACTGCACCATCAAATCTGCAAGGAATTAAACATTCAGAAACCTGAAGTCTGAAATTCAAATGCCGGTCAATTTTACTGCGGACAGAACAAAAACAATTTTCAGCAGAGACAACGATTAATACTGCAGACACGTCTTTGTAAAATGGCAGGGCACCAGAGCAAATCCACACAAACACAGGGAGGAGATGCAGACTCCACACAGAAGCCACCCCAACCAAGAATCAAACCAGAAAACCTATAGCTGTGAGGCAACAATACTACCACTGCACCATCAAATCTATAAGGAATTAAACATTCAGAAACCTGAAGTCTGAAATTCAAATGCCGGTCAATTTTACTGCGGACAGAACAAAAACAATTTTCAGCAGAGACGAGGGATTAATACTGCAGACACGTCTTTGTAAAATGGCAGGGCACCAGAGCAAATCCACACAAACACAGGGAGGAGATGCAGACTCCACACAGAAGCCACCCCAACCAAGAATCAAACCAGAAAACCTATAGCTGTGAGGCAACAATACTACCACTGCACCATCAAATCTGCAAGGAATTAAACATTCAGAAACCTGAAGTCTGAAATCCAAATGCCGGTCAATTTTACTGCGGACAGAACAAAAACAATTTTCAGCAGAGACGCTGGGATTAATACTGCAGACACGTCTTTGTAAAATGGCAGGGCACCAGAGCAAATCCACACAAACACAGGGAGGAGATGCAGACTCCACAGAAGCCACCCCAACCAAGAATCAAACCAGAAAACCTATAGCTGTGAGGCAACAATACTACCACTGCACCATCAAATCTGCAAGGAATTAAACATTCAGAAACCTGAAGTCTGAAATTCAAATGCCGGTCAATTTTACTGCAGACAGAACAAAACAATTTTCAGCAGAGACGAGGATTAATACTGCAGACACGTCTTTGTAAAATGGCAGGGCACCAGAGCAAATCCACACAAACACAGGGAGGAGATGCAGACTCCACACAGAAGCCACCCCAACCAAGAATCAAACCAGAAAACCTATAGCTGTGAGGCAACAATACTACCACTGCACCATCAAATCTGCAAGGAATTAAACATTCAGAAACCTGAAGTCTGAAATTCAAATGCCTGTCAATTTTATTTAACATTTGTTAATCAGGACAGTCTGACTTGGAACAAAAAAACAATTTTCAGCAGAGGCCCAGGAAGAAATAATGCAGACATGTCTTTGTAACATGGGAGGACACAAAAGCAAACCCACACAAACACAGGGAGAAGATACGGACCCCACAAAGAAGGAACCCCAGCCAAGAATCAAACCTGAGAACCTGCAGCTGTGAGGCAACAATGCTACTACTACACCATCAAATATCAAGCATTGCAACATTTACAAACCACAGATATTATCAAATATGAGGCAAAAATCTGCAATTTTTTTACAAATGGTGGTGGGTAGGGAACTCAAGTCTTTAACACCTGCATACAGGGTACAGGGTTCAAGCCTGAGGTATTCCCTACCACACCACCATGAGCACCTGGGGCATTTTCACACACACACACACACACACACACACACACACACACACACACACACACACACCCCCCCCACCCTCTGGTTACAAGCACCAGCTAACACATACACAACTCCAGTTACAAGCACCAGCTAACACATACACAACTCTCCTACAAAGCACCAGCTAACAACACACATACTCAAGTCCAGTTACAAGCACCAGCAGTTACAACCACCAGCCCCCACATACCCAACTCCACTTCCAAGCACCCGCTAACACATACACAACCCCAGTTACAAGCACCAGCTTCCTGCCTGTGCAATACTCACAAAGACCCGCGATCCAGTAAAAGCTCCTTCCCGGCGGCGAGATCGATCCTCCCTCTCCCGAGACTGTCTGCTGTTGCAGTCCGGGATATATATCCTCCCAGTGTGTCTGTGCACTTTAAAAGTGCACAGACGTCTCCTTGCGTCCCTCTATGGGTCCTGCCGGACTGCCTTGAGCATGCGCATAGACTGACAGTAGTTGGGACTACTGCGCATGTGTGAAGTCCGCAAAATTTAAAAAAATAATTTTTTTTTTTTGTTTTCTTTTTTAATTTGAGGGGGCTGCAGTCCAGCAGCCCGATGCCACGAGCCACCCCTGGGATATTTAATTTTTGACTAATAATTACTAGAAATAATAACTTGATTCCTGTGATAGCAAAATGTAATAATATTCTTAAAATAATTATTTTCACCTCTACAGTCCCCAGTTTGTAGAATTACTTACCCCCAAGTATTATGCAGGCAAGATATCAGATTCAACAGATTTACTTGATTCTTGGCTTCTGAACCATTTGAAGGTCTGGCCTTGAGCCAATAAAGTCTCCTACATGACTTCAATAAACCTCAAGTCCTGCAGAGTCTTTCACGTTGTACTATTGTTCCACTGTAAACTCTGAGCAGTCTTGAAGACCCGGAATGTATGCAAACATTTTATCCCATATTTAATATTATTATGCTTATCTTCTGCAAGTACCAGGTCCTCTGTTGTAGCACTAATAGGTTGCAAAGCATAAATACTCACAGTATTGTGTACACATGAACTCATTTCATTTGCTGAGCTCTTGTTAATAATATGTAGTGGTGAAAAGGGCAAACTTAGGCATTCAAAGATACGTGCAAATAAATGTAATACTTGATTAAAACACTGTATTTAAAGTTTAGTATTCAAAGCAGTGACCCGTCTGAAAAAGAAAATCAAGGCAGGTCAGCTGTCTGCATGCCTATTAACAGACGTACATTAATCTACTGAGGAAGATTTACAATTCCAGACTGCAGCACAATAAAGTGGCCTGGAATTAATGCAGTAAACATCGTGTATGAAAGCATATTGTGATCATTATCCTTGAAATGCTTACTAATGCAGAAACAGTCACTTTAGGCATTGTGCATAAACGTGCACTCTAGTGTAGTAGTGGTGCAGTAATTGTGCTCTGGACTAACACTACAAGCTATGTGAGTTAGAAATCTTTCTTTTTGTTTGGCAGATAGCATAGAGGATTAAAGCTAAGAGCTGTTAATAAGCAGCTTATTCTAATCCAGGGTTTGATTCTGTCAACCTCCATTTGCCCTATGGCATGACTCTCAGTAAGTCACTTATCCAGACAGTGTTTTTAGGAAATTGGCTTGGTTCGTTTTTGGGCTACATGCCTAGAAACTACCCATGAATTTATGAAACAATGGCTGCAGACTGACTGTTCCCACAAAATAAGCCTGTGTGGACCTACTTTTTCCAACTACCCAATCCTCCCCATCTTAAATGTGGTAACCTTAATATAATATATATGTTACACCATATCCAATGTAATAATCCAAACAATTACATTCACAATAAAGATATGATTCTAAAAGACATTAGGCATGTTAATTCTCAAACTAGGTACGCTATTGCAATACTAACAATTACTATTCAAACCACACAGTGCTCTTACTATTAACCATAATTATATACAACTTACATCAACAATGCAATTTCTAGCTTTATCTAAAATGACTTCCATTTCAAGAAAATACTAGTGTGCATTCCTTTTTTATAAGTAAGCTCCCACTAAATCAGTGCATCTTAAGTACAAAATTTATTAAAAACCATTGCAAACTTATTTCATTCAAGTTACTTCAAAAATATACTACTTACAAACTCAAATATATTGTATACAATCATGATGAAAACCCTCGTTTCAAGATATATTTTCAAGACACTGTTTTCTCATAGCTGCCTACAACATTATCAAAACTGAACATGAAACAAGATAAAAAATATTACTCCCAGGGAAATGTTCGTACCAGCCCTGGTCAACAACCCTAGAACACGTTCACTAAATCACAAAATAGCACTCAAACTGACTGTATTAATAATTCCCCTCTACAACATCCAATGCAAACATCGTCTAAAAATAAGACATGGCTGGAGAAGCATAAACAACCCTCACTAGTTAGAGGCATGGTTTCTGGAAAAACAACTAAACATCTTCACAACTCAGTGATGAGAAATGCAGGTACAACCTCAAAGGACACTATCAAGATTAACATGTTCCACATTTAATATATTTAAAAATGACTGCCCTGGCATCTGATTAGATTAAGAAAACTGCAATCTGCTCTAATATTCATAAAAATGGACACTTCCTTAAGGTTTAGTAGTTCTGTGTGTCTGTTGGTGTGTATATATGGGTCTACTTTAGATGATAGAAATACCACTTACCCGACTTTCTAAATGTCGAGATGAAAGTGCTGAAAGCCCCCTCAAATGAGCACTTGCATCACCAACAAAAATCTCCAGGTGAGTCCGCATCACAATGAAACACAAAAACCGAACCACATTAAACCCACCCCCACAGCCCCTGATGTGGGGGGGCTGCATCAACCACACACCCCCCCAACTAAATATACCAACTCTGAGATTGCACTACAGTGGGGAAGGGGGTAAAGTTCACCATGGTGACCAAGTGGCTACTTACCTGGAGTTTCTTACTGGTGATGCAAGTGCTCATTTAAGTGGGCTTTTGGCACTTTCACCTCGGCGTTTAGAAAGTTTGGTAACTGGTATTTTGATCATGTAAAGTAGACCCTCAGACTGGCACTGGACCTGCATGGTGTAGTTTGAGGAGACTTTGAGTCATCTGTCACATTTGATAAGACTAACCACTTGATCCTTTTAGAGTACTTAAAGATGTAATGCAGGGTGCCTAGCAGGGACCTTTATTGATTTGCTTCCTCTCTTTCAGGACACACTTGTATGCTGGTATCTGGGGTTAATTCTTCTTCTGCCAGAGATCCATTTGAGTTTAATTATTTTTACATTGTACATGCTGTCACTTGGTGACCTAGGTTAGAGGAGAGGTCAACATTATTATACCAGTACTGATGTCACCCAGGTGTACCTCTCCTTTCCTCAGAAGCGTATGGCTCATACTGATCAAGTGTGGACTACTTGGGTGCCATACTTTACATGACATCAGTTAAAGAGTTTAAAGTTAACCTATTCAAGCCTGTTATCATGGCCTTTCATGTCACCTTAAGGCATTCTTTTGCCCCTGCCAATAGTTCCCTTATTACCTATGACAATCACAGGTTAGAGCTTGTGTTCAAGGTACAAAATCCAACTGTGATCCACAATGATTGGCTGTCAGTTCCAGACCTGATGTCAGCTGTCATCTTGTCTGTCGCTAACTGAGGAATTCCATCCATAATAAACATACTGTTCCACTAGAGCACTTACCAATAGTTTGGCAGGCTTTGATTATAGCTCATTTGAACTACTGTAATATCCTTTACCTGGTGCTTTCAAACTCTGTGCTCAACAGGTTGTAGAGGGTATAGAATGCAGAAATGATGCTCTTTGCAGACTTTCAGTGATAATCATATCCGTCCTGTTCTTCATTCTCTGCATTAGGTCCCCGTCATGTACCAAACCAGTTTAATGTGCTTCTGATAGTATTTAAGACCCTAAATGGCAAAGGTTCCATCTACCAGCAAGAGGGTTTGGTACTCTACAGGCTATCAATGGTACTTTGATCAGTTGCCTTGTAACTGCTGGCAATCTCGAGGTTTAGACATGAGGCCCCTATAACTAAGTGTTTTTCAGTTCATCCCTCTGACTTATGAGATTCACTATCATGGTAGCTTTGTGAGTCCTATTCAATACATTGCTAAAGAAGGTGCCTTAAGGTACAGTGCTTTCTCAGAGCATTATGGGACCTTTTTAACTTCTTCACTTTTAATTACTATTTTAGTTGTTGTTATGTGGTTATGTTAATGTGTGTGTGTTGGACATTTAACCTGCAGAGTACCATAGGCATGCAAGTAAAATTCAATATCTGGCCCTTACCTTAAAGTGTGAGGTACAGTGGTTTAGTTTAGTGACTAATGAAGGGCAGAGATTTGAGCTTAAAAGCTTAAAGAACAATCCAAGTTGAATAGTAACACATCCCTTGGTGTACAGACACAGCACTAGCATGGACAGAGCAGTGTTGTTTATACTGTGAGGCTAAGGTTGCGAACCTACATATCTGGGTGGCTGTGGATAATATGGTAGATAGATTAAAGGATGAGGCTATAAAGGGAGGGGTGCATTGTAACTATCCTGAAAGAGATAGGAAGACGTGAAATTTGTTGATTTTTTGATTTCATTTGACTGGTGTGATACTTTAAATGTAGTGTATGGTCAAACCATATAGTTAATTAAAGTGGGGAATAGTGTCAGGTGTACCAGTGTGTTGGAGATTAACTAGACTTTACATATACAATTACACCAGGTGTTTGCCCCAAAGATCACTTCTTTATTTTTTTTTTGCTTTTTGTAGGAATTCAATATAGTGGGTAAGGGGGAATGTTTTGTGAGTGCTTCTTCTAGTAATTATTTATTAGTGAGTGGGAGACAGCAGATTTATAAAAAGCAGTACTGTCAGCCCAAAGGGTGGGAGAAGACTGATATAGGGGAAGCAGAGGGGGACAAGGATTATGCCTAGTGGAATTTCTTTAATACGAGAAGCAGTGACAGAGGTGCCGATCCAGATTTTTATGCAGAATAATCTACTGTGTATCTAGGAAACTGGAAAAACTTAGATAAGCCCAGCCTGAAAATGTGCTTCCAAAAGCCCAATTATAAAAAAGAGTGTTTACTATTCTGGCAATCCCAAAAAAATCATGTCAGAAATGCTGAGGAAGCAAATGGTGGAAATGCTAAAATTTTACTAAAAGAGTTTGCCTTTGGAATATGACTTTGATTATACGTACACTATATGAAGAAGTTATTATTGTATTTAATTTATTAAAAAATTTGTTGTCTCCCTAAAAAAAAAAAATGGAAAAATAAAATCTAAAAACAAAAATTATAAAGTAAAGTTAATTAAAGGATTGATGAAAGAGAGAGAGATGGAAGAGGAAAAAGAGTGTGAATAAAAATAAATAGAGTTAAAGCATAGGAACAAAGGATAAATAATAGTATCCATAAGGAGTAACAGAGAGATAAGTATAAGAGAAGATAGGGACTGATATGATAATTTTAAAAATGTTTTAATGTTATGTATGTTAATATTAAACGTATTTACACAAGTATTTAAAAACAACAATGACTTTCCCAGGGAGTTGTCTATTATCAGTAATTTTTTGAAGAATATTTTTTAGGGTCCAGAGACCAGTCTGTGCTCAGTCCTGCCCAGAATAAATGCCAGAATTTCTAAAGGATGTCATGTTTTTGGATGTATTTACAGAAATTGTGAATTAACTATTTTTTTTTAAGATTTTTACCTATTATTTTTTTTTTTTTGTCTGACATTTGAGGCAGGTGACTGAAGGTCTGTGCTTAAATGAGAATGCTAAGGAATCAGTTGAGAGCTATTTGGAGGGGGTTTTATGAGACTTTATGTTTATTATACTACTAGGTTTCCTTATTTTATTCTAATATAAAAATGATGTCTAATATAAGAAACCAGTTGAACTGATAGTACAGTATAAATCCATGTAAAGAGATATATGTAGTAATAAAGAGATTACAGTAGTCTGGAACTTGTTTATGGGAACTATTTTACAATACTGTCAGACACAGAATGCAACACTGCTGACTACACAAACAAAGAATTAAACAAACAAAATTAAATGTAAAGACTCTAAAAACAAAAAAAAAAAAAACAGTGGATTAACCTTAAAGACTTAAAAAACAAATATTAAAAAAAATGAAATGTCATGAATTGTGGAAATGTCATAAGTCTTTTTTGAAGCTCCTGCTTTCTGTTTTCCTGTTTGATATCTGACTGCAATTCTATCTATTCTATGAATTCTCTCCCATTCTATGTGTAACTGATCTCCATGTCCTTCTTCAAAATAAATGTTGAAATTAATGATTATTATAATTATATAAATCTTTACAAGTGTACAAATATTTGTATGAAAGAAGAAAACTGATTGTGTAATGGAGTGAACCTGAAACGGTAAACCTGCAAATGTTTGTAAGTGATACAAACTTTTAAAAGATACATAAAATATAATCTTAACTAGCTGTCAGCACTATTAAAAATCATATTGGATAGACAAGATATACATATTGCAATATGCTGTATATTCTTTCGTCCTGTCAGTTTAATCTAACACAACTAGTTGACATGATCAGAAGGCTCTTTGGCTTATGCCAGTGATACAGATATGGCAAGGAAATGGTGTGTGCTACACACTGCTTATATTGCTACACACTGGTGATAAATATTCACAAAACTAGGTATAATGATCTCCTTTAACAGACTACTTACAGGTGTATAAAAACATGATATATATAACCTGATCTGTTATGCAGTGCACTTCAGTTTATGAGGGGGAACATGACAACAGCTGGCAAACATGACTAGTAAATTCTATATTCATTAATTTCTGTCCAAGCCATTCTTAATCAGGGTGAGAAAACACCAACCTCAAATGATCACATTATTGACAGATGGAACACTTTTAGGAAATCCTGAATCCCATGAACTCACCCTGGTTTGAAAGGAGGTGTGCCTCACACAGATGGTAGTGAAAAAGTTCCATTTCCGTGGAAGAGGTGACTGCAGTAATTAAACACTTCTGCTCTGGAAAGGTTGCATGGCTGGATGAGATCTGGCCACAAATGTTAAATACTGCTGAGGTTTTGTGTTCAGTGCATTTCTCAATGGCGCATGGAAGGCAGGGACAGTACGGCTGGATGGGCAAACTGAGGTGGTTTCCCATTCTGAAAAAAAGAAGGCAGCGGGGTGTGGACCATGATGATCACAATAGTCACCCTCCCTGGTAAAACATATACCAGGGTGATGAAGAAAGTAAGATTAGCCTCACTGCTGAAAGAAGAATGTGGGCTCTTCCTAGTCATGTGAGTAGATCAACTCTTTGCACTGGTAGAAATACTGAAGTAAAAATGGAAAAAAAAAAACACCAGCACACTATCAATGAGCCTAAATAAATCCAAATTTTATTGAACCAACCAAAAACAGACTGATTTTGGCATTAAATGCTTCATCAGTGTTATTCAAAAATACAAAAAGCCTACCTTAAAAGACAATAGAAGTTTAATGATTGGTTGTTTATAAATGGTCATTAAGCCCAGGAGGAAACCCCCCCCAGCTTGATGATCCACATTTTCTCTTTTTTATTTAATAAAGTATACCAACCACGTCTGTTCCTTCTATCTAGAGTTATTTTATCAATGAAAAAATTAGACCTGGCTGAACAATGTGAAATAGAATGATTATATAAAGCATTTGAACTGCGTCTGCACCTTATATCATTAAGATGTTCGGAAATTTTTGTTTTGAAGGGGTGAGAGGTTTGTCCAATATAAAATGCTGAACAAGTGCAAGTAGCTAGATAAATCACCCAGACAGTATTACAGCTACCGAAATATTAATATCAAAAACAATGGAAGTGTCTTTGGAAGTAAAATACTTACTTTTATACACATACATACAAACACTGCAATTGCTACAAGGGTGACAGCCTAATAAAGTTTGACCCTCTATGGTAGCTTGGTGTATACAAGAGCTGGACACTGTCACTTTCTTCTAATTATTAAACTAGCCCCCCAGTGTTTTACCTTTCCTGTATGAAAATAAATATCTCAATGGTAACAGATTTCTTAAACAACCATCTGTTAATAAGATGCCCCAGTGTTTTTGTACCAGATTCATAAAGAATTATCTATTGCTACCATAACTGGTAACTAGCCTCAAAGGTTGTGCATGATTCTGCCTGATCCTGTATTGTAACAATTGGGATTGACCAATAGTATTTACTATATTTAAAGTATTAATCAGTTGTTTATATTAGTAACCCCTATTATTAAACCACTTAATCAAATCTTAATTCTGAATAGATAGTTCTTGTTCAGAAGAACAAATCCTGCGTAGCCTCAGAAACTGAGATTTAGGAATATTTCTTGTAATATGAGGGGTGTGACAGCTATTGGCATATAAACATGTATTACTGTGTAGAAGTTGCTTATGTACTGTACTTGCCAAAGTAGCATCCTCCTGTACAGATACCAACACATCCAAAAAACAATCTTGGTTTAGTGAAATTTAATGTAAAGTTAATACCCCATTTATTTTCATTAAGATATTCCACAAATTCTTGTAAATATTCAGGGTCCGGTCATTACACCAGCCAAAAGTCATCCAAATATGTACGCCAGATATCTAATGAATTAAAAAAAAATTTTGATTAATCAGTAATTAAGATGTGGAAGAGTGGGGTCTTCTTCAAGAGTGAAAGTAGAGGGGACTGAGAGATTGACAAACAGATGGGTGCAGTAAAAGCAGTACTGCTAGCATTGGACTACATTGTGGTGAGGAAGTGAAAGCTTTGTGTCATGAAAGGAGATACTGCCACCCCACCTATATAGAATTTTGTAAATAATTATATGTCATTTATGAATATCAACAAGATTCATATGCTTGTGTTACAAATGTATTAGAACTGTATGTTATGTGTATATCAAATTGCTGGTGCAGAAGTGTGCGTTGAAAAGAGTTGTAAAGTACTGAGCTATAAAAACATATCCACAGTGTACCTTAATGGAATAGAACAGAAATGTACATACACTATTGCAACTGTTTAGATGTGTATATTTTAACAATGGAAACTGGAACACAGAAGATTAATTTTAGAAAAATACTAAAAATTTAAATTGCTTTATAACCACACCATGAAAAGGATGTTATCTTTCAGTTTCAGTGCTGTAACAGACACAATATCTAGAACTAGAGGTTCACTGTATTGTCTTGGAAACATTTTTATTGTTTTATGACTTCCAGGATCTTAGATCTAAGAAAAGCCTTGTTTATTTATTTTCACAGGTACATGCTAAATGCTACCAGCTGCATCAATGTTTGTTTTTCACCTGGGATAGATTCAGATGACAAGAAGTGATATCATCCTGCAAGCTATCCCAGCAGTAATATTTGGGATATTAAATTAAGAACTCTCTGAGAGAGACTGAGTATTCTATATTTTTCTTTGACCTGGCAACATCAAGATCCACTCACCACATCTGTCTTAATTGCTCTGTAAGTAAGTTAAATATGGTGTAGTAATTCTGTTAGATTCAGTCAGGAGTGTAGTGAAGTATAGTTTAGTTGTTTTCTTTATTTATTTCAGACTGTCCTGCAATGTTGTTTTAAATATTTTCTGTGATTTTGAACTCTGATGTTACTGTGATCATATACTGAGTATTTTCTTGTTCTTTTATTATTTATTATTAAATATATTTAATCATTTAATTGTGGCTGATATTTGTGAGACATATTTAAGTTTTGGGAGTACTTGCATATTTATTTGGTGACACTGTGGGCCACTCCTAATAGCCTTGCTCTTGGTCAAACTAACATTTGTATTGATAGTAACATTATACAGTAAGATTGGACACCCTTTGTTAAGGGCCTTAAAGTAGCTGATAATGACATGGCTGGTGGCACTGCTAACTACCTTATAGTCTGGACAGAAAGGGGCATAGCGAGTAAACCTGTACCAGCCTTTCCCAGGGGTGTGTGAAACAAACCTCAAGGAGTGTGCATGTCACCTGGCTTGAGCAGGGACACAAAACACTGGTTGGACAAAGAAGGTGCTGGAGGTCTTAGCCTGGTCACTCAGCTGAGATCTCAACCCTATAGCTGTGCCAGTGGGGAGTCTTATTGGGGATCTGGAGAAAGAGGGAGAAACCAGCCCCAGACTAACTTTGATCTCCGTGTGCTCTTAAGGGAAATTGCACTTGATGCAGAGAGCTACATCTGGAAATACTGTGTATGTATCTGTCATCATCCCAATGTACACCCCCCACTGTTACCAGTGATGAGGATTGGGGCTCTTTGATTACTGGGCCAGAGGTGGGTTGTCACACTGTGTTATAGGAAGTACTCAATTTACTGCTTAGTCTATGTCCACATCCAGAGCTGTGTCTGGCTTTTCTAGAAGTCAGAGCCATTCACCATTCTGGTGCCCTGCCTTCCCAGCTCTAAAAAAAAAACTAACAAACAAAAAAAAAAGGACTTCCCTATAACTCTGATATTCCTGGCTAGATTTCTGCCACTCTCAGCTCTTCTTTGGAAGAAAAGAAACAAAAAGGTCCTCACTGTAACTCAGTGTAACTCTGGTAGTTCTTAGGCAGATTCCTGCTCTCCCCAACTTAAAGGGAAAAAAAAGAATATAAACAAAACAGGTCCATTCTCTGATCAAGCACTCCTTCTGTACTAAGGGGGAGCACCAGGACCTAATGTACCACACATTCTCTGTGAAAGCAAAAAAATAAAAAGCCCATTTCTATGATTTGGCTGTCCTTCCTAATACGCTCCCCTTTGTCTACCTTAACTATGCTTTTCTCCCCATCCTGATCTATAGTCATGAGATTTGGATACAGATACAGATAACATAAATAAACTACTTGGAAATGGGTATCTGGGCTCACTGTTTTTGAGAAAGGAGCTCATCAGTATTGGGGATGTAACTCCAGAAACGATAAAACCAGTAAAACTGAAGTAGACACAGCGGCACTCAGAAAGCAAAGTAAATGAATTTAATGTTAAGCACTTTTTGTTTCATGTAATACACAAACTTCTTCAGTCAAGTAAAACTTCCCACACCGGAAGTATAAATACAACCTAATTCAACAACTTAATTAGATGATAAAATGATCAGTTAAAGTAATTTAAACTAAAAGGCATACCACCATCTTTGTACAACTTACCAGGTTTAAACAATACATAAAAACAATAAAACTGAAAAATATATAATACTTAATACACATACTTATGAAGGAAAAACACTACTCAATATTAAAAATATATGTAGTTTAAAAATAACTTCAGGAACCCTGACTAACAACTTGAAAGCTCAAATTAGACAAATTGACAACCCTTCATCTTATTAGGTTTTTAAGTTTTGGAATGCTGCTAATAGAGCAGCATTCATTCAACCCTGGGAAACTATAGGTATTTAGTCTTATCTGCCAAAATAATTCCAATTCTTCTAATTTTAGGGGTGCAGGACCACCCCTAACATTCTGGAGAATTTGATCTTATCACTAAAAATTTAAAACTGTGTTCAGGGCAAGACAGAACATGCTTGGACAAAGCATTTTCAGATTTTTTCCTATTAATAGCATAAATGTGCTCATACAACTGGTCACGGAGCCGCCTCTCATTTTTTCTAATATAGAATGCAGGGCAAACCAGGCACTGGGCCAAATAAACAATCATCTTAGAATTACAGTTCACCCTGCACTTTAAACTATATTGAAAATCTTGCACCTTAAATCTATTGGATTCTATTATGTATTTGCAATAATTGCATGCTTGGCATTTGTACATTCCAACTATTCTAGGATGTGTACGTTGTTGCTGCTCAAAAAATGCCTTTAAATTTTTAGCTTTCTTGTAAATCACAACAGGTTGATTTCCCATCCTGCTGTATACACTAGGGTCACTTCTAAATAAGGCCCAATTTTTACGAATGATGCCAAAACAAACATTGTTATCAATGTTAAAAGTGATAATAAACACTGTACCTTGAATGTTAGGTTTAGTAATCATGTTACTAACATTAACCAACATAGACTCCATATTCCCATCTTGCTGTATATGTGTATGTCCAGTACCCAAAATCGGTTTATAAATACTTCTTAATCTCTTATTCGTGATTTCTTCAACAAGGTCAGTAATCAACGTTTCAGGATATCCACGATATAAGAACATACTTTTTAACAGTTTACATTCTTCATCAAAATCAGCATTGAGACTAACAATACGAGCTGCCCTTACCAACTGGCCTTTAATAACTGCCCATTTCTGGTGGTAAGGATGACAGCTCATAAAGTGCAAGAAGGAATTTGAATACGTGCTTTTCCTATGAATTTTTGCCACATAAATTTTAGTAGAGTGGTCTTTCGATAACCATATATCTAAATAAGAAATGGCTTCCATACTAAATGTAGATGTAAATTTCAAAAAATGGGTGGTACCATTAAAATGGTTTACTACCGAGTTGCTAGTCGCTACGTTTCCATCCAACAGGATGAAAATATTGTCTAGGTAACGTGTGTAAAAGACTATTCTATCCTCAAGTTCAGAGTTGTTAAATACAAATTCACGCTCCCAGTGGGCCATAACCAAATTGGCAATACTGGCCCCACAAGGAGAACCCATTGCGACCCCCACTTTTTGTAGGTAAAAATTGTAGCCAAAGATGAAAAACGTATTATCAAGGATTAAGTCCATTAATTCACTGACTAGATCCAACTCCTTCTTAGTAGCACCATTTTTCTTTAATACTTGGCCCACCCAGTCAGTAGCAATAGCATGAGGAATGCACGTATACAAATCCTTAACATCTACAGTGAGAAAAACTATGTCTTATGTTAAATTCTAGTCAATTAATTTTTTCCAAAAATAACCACGAATCTTTACAGATTTGATGTTCACTAACCAGGAATTTTTGTAAGATGGAGTCTACAACTTTCGCACATGAATATGTGGGTGATCCCCGTCCATCAACCAATGGATGCATAGGGGGATTAACCACATCTTTGTGAATTTTAGGTATCCCAAACAAATAGGGATACCTAGGATACACGGTAGACATGTAATTAAAAATATTCTGATCAATCCTTCCTTCTATGTACATTTACTCAATAGTGTTTTTAATGCTGTTGTAAGCTTTATTTATTTCCGAACGTGGACTAGATATGTAAGAAGGGCTCTTAAGTAAGCTCACCATACGTTCAAAATAATCAGAACTATCAAACACCACTAAACCCCCTCCCTTATCCAGTTTGCAAATGTGGATGTCATGTGATTTAATGAAATCTAGGCATTCTTTTTCCATCTTGCTTTTATAATCCATGGTACAAAGACTGTGCCCATGTTTATTCTGCCTAATATCTAATTCACATATTTGCTCAAAAACCTGCAATAAAGGACGCAAAGGAGGGTTAAAAATGCTAGGGATTCTAAATTTGTTACCGGTATCAACTACGCCACCACCCATCATTAAATTGAAATTTAATTTCCTAGTGAAAAGTTTGACGTCTATAATGGTCTTCACCACATCAAGTTTTTGGGCAGGGACAAGATTTTCAATATAGTTTAAAGTGCAGGGTGAACTGTAATTCTAAGATGATTGTTTATTTGGCCCAGTGCCAGGTTTGCCTCGCTTTCTATATTGGAAAAACTGAGACTCCGTGACCGATTGTATGAGCACATTTATGCTATTAATAGGAAAAAATCTGAAAATGCTTTGGCCAAGCATGTTCTATCTTGCCCTGAACACAGTTTTAAATTTTTAGTGATAGATCAAATTCTCCAGGATGTTTGGGGTGGTCCTGCACCCCTAAAATTAGAAGAATTGGAATTATTTTGGCAGATAAGACTAAATACCTATAGTTTCCCGGGGTTGAATGAATGCTACTCTATTAGCAGCATTCTAAAACTTAAAAGCCTAAGGGTTGTCAATTTGTCTAATTTGAACTTTCAAGTTGTTAGTCAGGGTTCCTGAAGTTATTTTTAAACTACATATATTTTTAATATTGAGTAGTGTTTTTCCTTCACACGTATATGTATTAAGTATTATATACTTTTCGATTTTATTGTTTTTATGTATTGTTTAAACCTGGTAAGTTGTACGAAGATGGTGGTATGCCTTTTAGTTTAAATGACTTTAACTGATGATTTTATCATCTAATTAAGTTGTTGAATTAGGTTGTATTTATACTTCCGGTGTGGGAAGTTTTACTTGTCTAAAGAAGTTTGTGTATTACATCAAACGAAAAGCGCTTAACATTAAATTCATTTACTTTGCTTTCTGAGTGCCACTGTGTCTACTTCAGTTTTACTGGTTTTATCTTTTCTGGAGTATTGGGGATGTGTCAGTATAGCTGCTGATCCTCTGTTTTGAGAGGAATAAGTAGAGTTGGTCAGAACACCTTGTGGGGAATGGATGCCCCATGTTTGCTTCTTATGATTGGTGCTCCAGGCAGACAACAGAAGGAGGTCTCAGGGCAGACCCAGGACATGCTACATTTATTATGTGTTTTACTTTGCCTAGATACTCCTGCAGTTCCCTCAGAATGAGATGGAGACTGTTGGTGAGGACAAGCATTGAGGCATTTGATTATAAGATGATAATGAGTTACTTCTCATGGTGTAGGGTTGATTCACTCGCCTTTCATTAGTCTCCTGTGTGACCCTGAGCAAGTCCCTTAACAGGACAGTGCTTTGAGTCAACTAGTTAACTGGCTAGGTTCCTCAATCATCTCCTTGGTCACATGTCTAATAACTATCTATGAACTTATCTATGAACCTAGAAGTCCCACCTGGCCTGCTCAGCTTGCTATCAATGTGATCCTCAGGAGTGGTTTAAAAAGTGGATGGGTGAATTAATTATGATGGGGAGCAAGTGAAACAGAAAGGAGAAGAATGCTAGCACACCTGTGTAAAAGAATTCACCACTGTAGCAGATCATTAAGTAAATCATTGTTGTAGTATTCCTGGCAACAGGGACATCAGATGCACAAAGTGCAAATACTCCCTACCTCTTTCTTCTTGCAGCAAAAGAGACAAATGGCTAGTTGGAACCTTCCTGTCTTTGGTTTTATGCAAATACCTCAGTTGCCTGTGTGCATTCTGGGAATGCAGCATCCTTTCCCCCTTGTTGTGTGGTGTAGGTAAGACAAGTAGTGGGATGTCTTGATTGGGGAAAGTTTTTCCTATTAGAAAACTAGAAATGGTCTTTTGTACATCAGAGCTTGGATTTCTTTGATACTCTCCTGCATGACATAATTGCTACTAGCAGGGTTGTTTCTCAAGTCAATAATTAATATGGGCTAAAAGATCAAACTGTCACTTGGTCAGGGTTTCAGGGGCATAATTATGTCTCAAGGGGAGCATTTTTTTTTTTGCTCTCACACGTAGTACTCTTTTTAATCTGTCAGGTAGTAGGAATGCCAAGGATGGCTCCATCAGGAAACAGTACAAGATGCCCAAATGGTGTACTTTGATGCAAGCATATGATAGCCTTGCACTGAAAAGCTCAGTTAGCTATTGAAGTAGAATGGGCAGTAGTACAGTGCTAGGGTCCTGAAGCTTTACAAGGCACCAGAATTAAAATGTCTTCAATTTGACAAGTAGAATTTCCTATAGTGGGCATTCTAGCCTCTTTGTGGTATTTAATATGTCATTTGTGAACCTGTGCCTGAAGAGCAAATGGGTTAGAACATCTAGGTTAGGAGCTGCAATGTTTTTAGGCTGGGGTATATGTGGGTCCCCTTGTTCAGAGACAGAAGGTCTACTAACACAGAGCCAGTGCATGATATTTCTCGTTTAAAAAAAAATCTTAAAATGGGAGAACCAGTATTGCCTGGGCCAAAAGGATGCTATAAATAGTATCTTTAACCCCCTACTCCATGTTATCTTCTGAATCACCCTGGAAGGTAGGGAGATTAGAAGGAAAGCACACGGGAAAAGACTTGTTCATTTGAAAGAAAAGGCATCTATCACCACAGCCACCTTATTAAGTGCTCATAAGAAGAACATTTTCAGTTGTCTGTTGTTTGATGCAGGCAGGTCTATCTCCATCTGTGTACCAGCTGAAGGGAGACATCTCTGAGTGGATCTATTTCAAAGGATTGAACAGCCAATTGTCAAAAACAGTATGGTTGAGACCATATACTTGACAATTCAGTCCATTGACAAAAAATGCAAAGCCTGACAATGCCCATAAACAATAGAAACAATGCTTTTGCAGGGGGACAAGCCCTCTACACCCTCACACCCCATGCCAATTGCATATATCAACTCCAAGATTGCACTACAGTAAATTCCCTGACCCCTACTGTACTGCAATCTCCATGAAAATGATTCAACAGACTGACTTGTTGACCATATGGTCTCAACCATATAGGATTCAACAATTTGACCATCCAGTCCTTTGAAATAAACCCCTCTGAGTAATGCTCATTCATGTGATGCTCTACCTTCAACCTGCTGAATTCATCTGCCACTGTGTTCTGATGAGAGGCAAGGTGTGCTACCTTCAGGTCACTAGAGACTGCACTGCTCTCTTTGAGGCAGTCATGCTACCCTGCAAAGTGGATATGACCATGTCCCTTCTTGTTTGTTGATATACCACTTAGCTGTTGTATTTTCTTTGACTACCTGAAGGGAAACCTCCCTCCATAATGCTTTGAAGGCCTTGAGTGTCTGTATCAAGCCTATTATTTCCATGACATTCGTATACTTTTTTTTTGTGGTTTATTTTCTTTGCACGGAGTTTTGCTTATATTCTGCTTTTAATTGCATATTTAAACTAGGAAACAAACCATGGCTGTGTCAATTGTAAGTCACACAGAAATTAGTACAGGTGAATGAAAGTTAATTAGTTGTAAACTGAGGGTGGAGACAGGAACTAAACCTTCGATTTAAGGGATAAAATAAAACATTTCAAGGTTTTTCTAGAAAAGCTCACTCAGACCCAGCCATAGATTGCTGTGAGGGAAAGGTTAGTTTGTTTTTGCTTGTATGCTGTACTGCTACATTGTCTTTTTCTATTTTGTATATTTTCTTTACACTGTGTTTAACTTGTATTCTGCTTTTAATTGTATATTTACAATAGGAATGAGACCACAACTGTGTCTCTTGTGGGTCACACAAAAATTAAATTTTCACCCACCTTGGTACTGCTGTGTTTTTAAGCTCAACTGTATTTCTAGTTGCCTGCCCCTAATGTTAATTTGACCACATATGTCCTTCTCTCTCATCTTTCATTGTCTATTGTAAGCACAAAGTTAGCATGTTGTGAAATCACTGCTCTTCAGCTATTTGTTTATTTAAATTGGCCAGCCTACTGTTTTTAATAGAGCCTGAACACACCTTCAAATCTATCTTGCTCTTTTAAAATTAGTGGTTTTCCACTTAGATTGCTAAAACTTAAGTTAGCCCCTCTTTTATATCTAACTGCTTAAGTGTACGCTGCAACTCTTAGGATATTAACCCATTTTTTTCCATCTTACCTTTAAAATCTGCAACATCTACTCCAAGACTATCAGTTATTGAAAAGCCCACATTTTACCTCTCAGTGGTCATCTTGGGATTACTGCTTTGTTTTCTCTGGGTGAGAGAAGGAGCACAGGGACATTATTTCCTGGAGACTGCTGATCACCAGAAAGCCTAATAACTGCTTCACAGGTGCCAGCTTGGAATTTATGCTTGTATTTTGCTCCTGGTGAGAGAAAGAGCAGAGTGCTTTGATTCCTATTTCTGATCGGGCAGTAAGTGTGCTGGACCTTCCTTATTGGTCTGGTTATTAGTCAAGGCATCTGCTAGGAAAAGGCTACAAAAAGCATCATCTGGGGCAAAACTGTTGACCACCAAAGAACTAGTGGCCGGCTTCTCATCTTGAGATTTGTGCTACTATTATTACTCTGGTAAGAAGAGAAGCAAAGCAGCATCGATTCCCACCAGCACTAGTAGGAGCCAGGCAGTAGCTAATCAAGTGAATCCCTTCTTTTCATCATTCTTGACAAAGTTAGTTCTTTCTCTTCAGTAAATACTGATTGATTAGCTGCTCTTTAACCTAATTTTAGAACATCTCCCTAAACACTTCATCCATAAATCATCATAGTATACTTATTAGTTTCCCCTCAAGTGTTTGGCTGTACTCTGTATAGACATAGGTACCTTGAGTTACATTTTTCATGTAAATACACCCTTGAAATTTCACCAATACCTAATTGCACAAACAGTAACTAGTTGCAGTGAGAAGCACTGCCCTCAAAGTTGCAAACCACATATGCCTGACATTACTTTATATTCTCACTGCAGTTGCCTAATCAATAAAAAAGAGTATGTTGCCATGGATATGGACTTTCCCACTATATGTGTTACCAGCTTGGTGGATATGGGCATCCTGAGGCAATGCTGAAATTGCCTCATGTTTACTGACAACCAGCTAGCTCTCAAACCAACTGATATGGCATGTGAGAGATGTATTTACACAATGTCACTGGAGGCTAAGCTCTCACATAAAAGCACTCCTAATGTTAATCAGGTTGTCAATAGTACATATGCTGTACCCATCACACACAGTTCAAAACAGACACATAGACCCATATATCCTGAAGAACTTAAATGTAACCTTCCTAAAACCCAAATACCTCCTAGATGAAGTAGACATAACAGACACCCTAAGCAGTCTCAAAAGCACATTTTCAAAACACCCACATTGACGCATACAGCCACATCTCATGGAGCCATTAAGCTCATAAGTAAGCTGCCAAACAATCAAACATTCTGGTCATTGTAGACTCCATTGTGAGACATACTGATGTCCCACTCACCAGACTAAGGAGAAAATCATGGTCAGTTGCTTATCAGGAGCCAGGATCCTCCACATTACTCACACACTCAGGTCATTGGACAAATACCAGTATGACTCAGTCATAGTCCATGTGGGTATAAATGAACTGAGATGTACTTCCCTAGACTATATGAATAAAAGCATCATAAAACTGCTGGAATATGTGTCCCTGGTTGGTATGAGCCAAGCACTGAGCAGTATTTTACCTTCTCCAAGGATAATGCCACAATATGAACAAAAGATGACTGACTTTAAAAATTGGTTTAGTTTCTGGTGTCATTCTATGCGGGTTCAATATCTGTCAGCATGGAATGAGGTGGTCAACAGATCACACTGTTTTACCAAGGATGGTCTACACCTCTCCCCTCTAGGTTTTCAAATATTAACTAAAACATTGTCCTCCCCCATAGTGCCTTTTTTAGGCAATGCCAAACTGAAAGTACTTCTGACATAGCAAATCTAAACCAAGAAAATGTAAAAGTGTTACTGCTCAATGCCAGGAGTCTAAACAAAAAGCTCCACTCCTTACATGCTCTCTTCACCTTAAAGAATGCTAACATTTGTATGGTCCTTGAGACATAGTTTAAAGCAATGAAGAGCATGCAGGCAATGCAAGGTTATAATGCCTTCCACACTTTTAGACTACCACTACACAGACAGGGACTAAAGGTGGAGGTGTGTTGATTTACATCAAAAATAAATGTATCTCAAGGCTGGTCAAACAGGACAATGCACTTGAGTTTCTCCACATTCAAATCACCATAGACAAAATCACATACCACTTCCTTGCAAGCTACAGGTCCCCCTCTATGACCCAGGAACCCCATAACATTTATTTAAACTTAATGAAAACACTCACCATCCAACCCAATACCATATTCATGAGCAACTTTAATTGCCCCACTATTAACTGGGAACAATGTACAACACCAAACATACAGGCACAGAGACTCCTGGATTCTGTAAACACAAACTCCCTAGACCAGATTGTCAATATACCAACCAGGTGTGCAAACGTACTGGATCTAGTCTTCACTAATATGGGAGACTGCTGCACACCCTCAAGTGTAATGCTTTCCTGGTAAGGTCAGATCACAAAATGATCTCCTTTGAAGTAAAAATAAAATATGGAATTCCAGCTAACCGTGGAATGTTCAAGAACTATTCTAAGGCTAACTTACTATAATTAGGTGATAACCTGACAAAATTTGGCAAAAACTTGGCAAAAGCCCTCACAAACCTCGAGAACACTGCTGCCTATGAAGAAGTGTTCACAGAAACCATATGCAAGCATGTTAGTAGCTGCATAGAGGCAGCTGTGCCCACCAGGAAGTACAGAACTAACTCAAAAAACAAGCCACCATGGTAGAATTTCAAAATTTGTAGGCTGTGTAACAGAAGGAAGAAAATTATGGCAAAATTAGGAGGTGTAGCACCCAGCAGAAAAAAGGCACTCTCATCAAACTAGACAACTCAGAAGATAAAGCCCATAAATAAAAGCTTAAAAAGTAATGGGCAGGAGGTTTTAGGTATCACACAGTAAAAACTCTAGCCTGACTTGTTTTTTCTTGCAGTTTTTTCTGAATGGTTTGACTATGTGACCTTTTTACCCTTTGGTTTGGATGTTAGTTGGGATATTTTGCAGGCACTTTAATCTTTATGAGTATCAGCTAGGTTTAAAGACCCTGTGTTTCTGAAGTATACCCAAACTATCCACTTTGGCTGTGCTGATGAGGTCAATGAAAAAGCCAAAACACGCATGTCCACAGCAACTGAGGTTTGACTTTATTGGAATGAATATAGAAAGACTTAAAAAGTTAAAAAGTCATGGACATTCAGAAGCCATGTAGATGAAACACAATGTCCTTATGGGGGTCATTTGCATATATCACATGGGCCTTCATTACAGGAGTTTTAAGATATCACACAATGAAAACTCTAACTTGGCTGAGTTTTTCTTACAGTTTTTACTGAATGGTTTGTCTATGTGATATTTTTATCCTTTGCTTTAGGAAAATCAGAAGAAATTGTATTTCTTTTTCTTATCATTGCTTACAGAAGTTTTCAGGAAAATAATCCAGCTCTTTGGCTCTGACTGTAAGAGAAGTCTTTCTATCTTAACATGAAAGTGCACCCTATTAATTTTATCAAATGTTGCTCCAGACACAGATATCTGCATTTTTGCATGCTTTGCAATGCTTGCAGAAACCATTGAGCAATTGTGCATTGATAGTCTTGCCCTAGAATTGGGAAAACGACCTGCCTGCCTGTCATCTGGGACCCAGACACCTGCAGTGAACCGAGGCCTGCTGATTTAAGTTCTTTGTGTCCTTTTATAGGGGATAATTACCTTGGAAATATATCCCTCTGGATAGCATTGCAGGATCTCTGCCTCACAGCCAGTGATGTTCTCCTTAACAAGAATAGCAGATACCCCTTCTCCACCTTCAGAAATAGTGTGTGCTTCAACAATTAATGACTGAGATGGGACATCTGATCTGAAAGCTGAATTAGCACTGGCGCAGTGAGATGTGCCTTGCTACTTTGGTAAGGTGGGCTCCAATGGGGCTTCATCAAAGGCTTCAGGAATCAGACTTGCAGTCCAGGGTTGTAAAAGCCCTGACTAATGCCTACTCCCTTGAGTCCCTATGAGACATTGGATGCTGAAGTCACATCACTTCCAACCCTCTTTGCCTTCTTCTTGAAATGCTTCTTTTAAGTGGAGATATTGGAGGCTGAAGACAAGCCTGAAGATGCCATGGCAGACCTGGTGACGGACTTGATCCTCTTTCTATCTAATGAATTCCACAAGGAAAGCTGCCTACATCTTAACAGTTAATGGGGTGAATCCTTGGCAGACCCTACATTCCCTTGATGTCATACTCTGGACCTAAATGGAAAACACAAGCATGGTGGAAGTCATTGTGGGTGATCTTCCTATCACAACAGCATCTACCTTTCTTGGACCTGACATTCGCTAATGCATGTCCAATGTAAAACCTGTTATACTCTAAACAAAGGTAAGGCAGTAAAACATAAACAGAGGAAGAGGTGGTAGTTATTGGTCCTGAGCTCCAGAGCAGACTAAACCATGCCTGCCTACTGATGTCAAAATCACTACTGTGGTTCTGCTTGACAGGGGCACAGGAAAATAATTTTCTAGGGTGGCGAAAGCCAGGGTACCTTTTTGGCTAGGCTTGTATAGGCCCTACGGCCAATAGCCTAGTACCTACCTATGAACCTAAGAACTGCATTGCAGATGTTGTCAACTGTGGGATGAAAGATCTAACTAATATAATGTGAGTAGACATTGGCTGTATACTGAAGACATCCTGACATCCCAGAGGGGTGTGCATCTGCCAATCCTGGTAAGGGAAGGATGCTAAGCTCTAGAACTCAGTCTGGATGTCCAGACTTTCTACAGCTGAAGTCTCAGTAATCAGGTCTACTGCAACAATGATCTAAACAAAACATTACCAATTAACAGACAGTACAGCTGTGACTTACCATAGCAGTAGATGCTAAATCCAGGGATCATTCATACTGGAGTATTAAAAAACTTGGGGAACTGACTGCAGACATACATCACTGTTACTGGCTAGAATCCCAGAAGTTTTGATTTCTATAGTGAGCTGGACTCTTCATAACACTGCATGAGAGAGAGAGTGTGTGTGTGTGTAGCTGCTGCCATCTTTGGTTCTTTTAAATGAGGTACAAAGCAGGCTAATACCAAGTACGACTACGATGTGCCTATAAAGGTGTCATTGTTTAATCATTCTGAGCTAAACCAGAATCTCAAATCTACAAAAATAAAAGAAAACAATATTTATGTTTGCCAGAATATGGTGAAAGACACTAGATCTAGCACCCCTTATTCTGACCCAGAATACTACTATGCTGTGGGATATTTCCTGTGTAGGCGGTTGGGAGACAATCCCAAGACATTGGTAAACCTGCCATTCTGAAACATGTATCCAGCTTCTTATGCTTGTAAAAGGTGAGTGCAAGTCCAGGTAGCAGCTTAAATTTACCTTGAGCACAGACAGTTAAAAAAAAAGGCATTGAAAGCTTCTGCTGCTATAATACAATGGACTTTTGCCTTATGTTCTAAAGATTTGTTATGATGGCCTGAACAAAACACACTGCATTTATTTAGCCATTTTCATTAAGTTTGCTTAAGTAAGCTTGATTACAATTGGTTTTCCCAATCTGCCATCCCTACAAAAAAAAAACAGCTTGTCAGACTTCCCCATTTTTTGCTTCTTGCCAAATAACACCTCAACTGTCTGTGCACTCTCTCAAAGAAGATAAAAATATTTCCTTAATTTTGGATTTTGGGAAAAATAAAGGAAATGGTATAGCAGGATACTGACATATGTTATACAACCTTAGGCATGAAGAATGTGTTTGTTCTCCAGACTATTTTCTCCTGATGAAAGATTGCATACAGCTCAAAAGACATAACATCTTGAAGTTCAGAGATCCTTATAGAAGAATAACAATCAGAAAAATGGTTTTCCAAGAAAGGAATTTATGATACAATCAGCTTCTGATGGTGAAAATTCAGGTCCAAGTAGGGAGCACCTGCTTTTTAGGTGGTCTTAACTGAAGTGTATTACCAAGTATTTGCACAATGCTTGGCTCATAACCTGTGAGCTTCTAAGCATTTGATGACAACACTACTTGAGAAAAAGTGCTGCTGGTTTCTACAAATGCTGACTACCATTACTGTATCCACTGTTTCGGCACTTTATTTTGTCACAGCTGCACTGGGTGTTTCTGTTTTGAGTATCTGCACTTTTTGATCTTTTTTACAGTATTCACTTAGAACTGCCTTTGTTCCACTTTAGTGAGAATAGAGGGGACCAGAGTCATTTTCTGGCACAGAATTGTGTAAAGGAAAAAAGGTGTGCTGTTTTTGATGGGCGACAGAGCCTTGTTTGTTTTTTTTTTTTGTTTTTTTTAACCATAAAAATCTACTGCCAATCATTAGCGGAACAGAGTTCCGCTTTGGCGACCCCTAACCAGGAAAAGCCGAAAGAAGAAGATTTCATCTGCTGTTGAAGCGTTGTAGTTGCACAATGCTTGACTCAGAACCTATGAACAAACTATGACTTACATTACAATATTCACTGTTGACACTTTTTTTTTGCATTGTTTTTGTCACAGCTGCATTAACTGTTCCTGTGTTGAATATGCACTTTTTAACCTTTTTTAGTCTTTAGTTAGAACTGCTGCTCTTTGTGCAGCAACACCTAGCAGTGATCTGTATAGACTCCAATATCTCTCATCATAATTCCTCCCTTATCTGTGTAGATGCTGATCTCTCACACTGTAAGTTTCCCCTAAAATACCCTTTCTGTCTAGGCAGATTTTATTTACTAGAGTATCTAGTCTGTGCATAGCTGAGCATTGCTCATCAAGTTCCTTGTGTTATTGACCTATTCAATATTTACATTTCCCTCACGCCTCCATATTAGATCCATAACCATGGATATGCACTTGCTGACTCTCTGTGGTCAGTCTGGTTGAGATGGGTATTCTGAGGCACTGTAGCCATTGCCTCATGCACACTGACAACCCACTTATTCTTAATAAAACAGATAAAAGTATGTGAGAGGTGTGAATGCACTAATGCTGGAGCAAAACTCTCTCATACAACCAAAAAATAATCATATAGAAGATGTCAGTAACATTTGCACTACACCTACTCCTCAATGTAAAAAAAGGGTTCTCATCCATGACATAAACACTATGTTAAAACATCATCCACAGCTACACATAGTAACACTGTATCCAATGCTCCTAGTACTAAGCCCGAAAGGCAAACCAGTGTACAGCCAAATTTCCTGGCCATTGGTGATTTTATAGTGTGGCACACTGAAGTCCCCCTCACCACCCTGAGTAAAGAGAGAGTCATGGTTAACTGCCTTTCTGGGGCTAGGATCTGTCAAGTCATACATGCACTCAGGTCACTGAACCACAGAGACCAGTATGACTCTGCCATAGTCCATGTGGATGATAATGATCTGAGATGTACAGTACCCTTGACTACATGAAGTGAGACATGACAGAGCTTGCTGATTATGGGTCTCAGGCAGGTATGAGCCTAGCACTGAGTAGCATACTACCCTCTCCAAGAATGATGCCATATTACCAAGAGAAAATGATTTTAACAAATGGCCTAGCTTCTCTAGTCAATCTAAGGGGGTACAAATATGTGATGGCCTGGAAGGACATGGTTGAAAGACCAAGTTGCTTTGCCAAGGATGGCCTGCATTTATCCTCTCTAGACATTTGGATATTGGCAAAGACCTTTTCCACCCTGACAGTGCCTTTTTTTAGGCAATGCTTAACTGATAAACCTCCCAACTTAAACGAACCTACTAAGGAATAGCTAAAGGTGGTACCACTCAATGCTAAAAGTGTTAAGAAGCTCCACTCCCTGCAAGCCTTCCTCTCCCTGGAGAGTCTAGACATCTGTGTAGTAATGGAGATATGGTTTAAAATCGTGGAGAGTAGCCCAACAGTGCAAGGTTATAATGCCTTTCTCATCTTAAGACCAGCAATTGCACAGGAGGGAATTAAAGACAGAGAAGTCTTAGTCTATATTAAAAACAACCTCACATCCACTCTTGTTAAAGTGTATGACCCACTGGGACTCATACATGTGCAACTCATCATAAACAGGGTCTCATACCAGGGTCTATATTATATTAGCGACCGCATGAAATCGACCCAAACACTCTGAAAATCCAAAATGTCGAACAAATGGATCAGCGATTTTTTCCCTCAGGGGAAAAAATCTCTGATCCATAATAAATAAAAAATAAATAAATAAACCAGACACAAAATAAAGTGGGGGGGCCTAGCCCCCCACACCATCCCCCACTTAAATATATCAATTCTGAGATTGCACCACAGTGGAGGAAATGGCAAAGTCCCAAAAATGGCTCAATGATTTTTTTTCCCTAGGAAAAAAAAAATCACTGTTCCATGCTTTTGGAATTTTGCCATTTCGCGTAAACACGTTCAATGAAACAGCTTTCACTTATATAATAGGAACCCCTCATACCATATCTTGCAACCTATAGGTCCCTCTCCATGTCCCATGAAACCTATACTATCGAAGTCAATGTACTAGAGTCCCTCACTGTTCAACCCAATTCGATCTATATATACCCCTCTACAGATTGGGAATCCTACACCACTTCCAACGCACAAGCCCATTAATTCCAAAATTTTAATGCCATCATCCTGGAACACTTGGTCCATTCTCCTACCAGGGTTATAAACATCCTTGACCTTGTACTCACAAACATGGGGGAGCAATGTTCCACACACAATGTAATGTCCTCACTTGTCAGATCTGACCATAAGGCAATATTGCTTGAAATAAAAATTAAATCCAGGGACCCAGTGAAAACAAAAACCTTTAGAAACTTTTCCAAGGTTAATCTCTCTCTACTAATCAAAGTACTTTTCCATTATCGGGGCAACAGCTGTAACGTGGTAGCAAGCAATGATTTACACAGAAGCTGTGATGTGACTGTCATACGAAGTTTAGCTGCTAATTGCATGAAATAAAGTCCCACATCAGCAGCATTAACTTTTTTTTCTGAATTTAAAAAAAAACTGAACAAAAGCTGTATACTGATATTAGTGCAGCGTCCAATGTTCTTCATTACAGCTGCCATTCTAAGCATTCTGTATACATACGGACACAACTTTTTGAGGGTGCAGGTATAATAACATTTTCTGAAAAGATAATTTTAAATCACACAGTTGCTGAGATTAAGTGTCTTTGCTTCAGGAAGCAAATCTCTGTTCATCCATATCTACAAGATATTGTTACTGTTGTCAAGGTAACAGTATCAATGCAGTAGCTGCCACGTCAAGTAAACTGCTTCAGGGCTAACATCTGTGGGAGATTTTCCAAAAGCTGCTATGGCTTCTAAAGTCTCCTGTAGCTATTTTAAACTGCAGAGGAATGAGGGGGTGGCTAGTCCCTATCACAAATGTAATTTACAAAAAAACCCCAAAGAAAAGTGATGCAGCTGCATTGGGGCAACACCATAAATGCAGTAGCTGCCGCTCGGAATTCTCGCTGTTAGCTTCCGTATGTCTGTTGGCCAACCCCTTCATAACTGCGATGTAATTTACAAAACCCCCCCCCCACAGAAATGTGATGCGGCCTGTCAATCCCCCCTATACTAACAGACATACAGAAGCTGACAGCTGTGCGAGGATTCCAAGTGCTAGCTACCGCATTTATGGTGTTGCCCCGATAATGGAAAAGTACCCTAATCGACACCTTGGCTACATTTCAAGCACCCCCAAACCCAGTAAATACCATAGCATATGCTGAGCTATTTACAAAATTCATGTACAACCAAACTGATAGCTGTATAGAGGAAGTTGTCCCCACTTGTATTAATAAGACACAAGACAAGTAACCCTGGTGGAATCACAATTTCCGTCAGTTATACAAGAAAAGAAAAAATAATCTTGGCGAAGCATAGGAGGAACAAAAACTCAACATACTAAAAGCCCACAGACCAATCTAAACAGGCATCTAGGAGGTTTAATTAATACTTAAATGGCTAAATTTGAAGAAAAGGAAAAAAATACTTCTCAGGCAAAGGACAACCACAAAGCTTTCTACAACTATGTTCATAACCTCAAAGGAAATATGCAACAATGTGCAGAACTTACTGTAAATGGTATCATCCAAACTGACCTGGGGGCCATTGCCATCCTTTTGGCTGACAGGTTTAGCTCATACTGCATATCACCATCCCCCCAATCATTACTAGGGTACAGGTCATCAATGCACCTTCCAAGGCCAAAAACATTGCATCAATGGGCCCTGATAGCATCCTGGGATGCTTACTAAATAGCATGAAATGTGACATCTCTGGTCTGCTTGGATCACTTTCAACTGGAGCCTACAATACAATTTTGTTCCCAAGGAAAGAAAGATGGTTACATTCATTCCCCTGAGAAAAGAAGGTCCAAATCACTAATCCAGGTAATTACAGGCCCATAAGTCTGACTAGTCTCATGTACGGCCTTGAAAAGAATAATCACAGACATGATAAACGAGGGACATAGTCAACCTGCTAAAGCTGGAGCCATCACAGTTCAGCTTTGTTAAAGGAGGGGCGTGCCTATTAAATCTGGTGGACTTCTTGAGAGGGACACCAAAGCAATAGCTGAGGGCAAGACTGTACACACAACTTACCTTGATCTGGCTAAGGCTTTTGATGAAATACCCCACCCAGTCATTATAGACAAGCTCACAAAATTAAGTATAAACCCTTTTGTCACCTGCTGGACAACCAAATGACTCACTAATAAAACCCAGGAGGACAAAATAGGTGAGACCACCTCCTCCAAGAGGTCAGTCACTAGCACAGTCCCTCAGGACTCGGAACTGGGCCCACTCCTTTTTGGCATCTATTTCTCTGAAGTGGAATGAAATGCTGAAGGGTTATGGCTGACTAATTTTGTAGATGATTGCAAAATGGAGGATATCATCTATTCCCCTGCATATTTTGACTAAGAAATGGTGCTAAAGACAAGGTCTTAAACTCACTAGTAAGAAAAACATAATTGTATTCCTTGGGAAATCAACCATTCTAGCTAATTACCATGTTGATATGTCCCTAAAAGTCCACCCAGTAATCAGGGATCTGGGTACACACACAGACAGTAGCCTTAACTTCGACCACCATGTGGTCACAGTGGGGAGGAAATCCTTTTATGTTGCATAACTTATAAGTAAAGGCATGTTATCTAGGTACAAAGAGGTCATTATCCCATTGCATTCTGCCCTTATCAGACCAATCAGAGTACAATGCTCTCTTCGTTATGTACCTGACCAAGCAAATGCAGCAACTACAGCGACCTCAAAGGCTCATTAAAAAAGAATGCAAGTTGTAACGTACCAAACTTATGCAGAGTGGCTTTAAATCCTTTCCCTCCACTCAGTCTCTTAAACACTCATTAGGGGCGATCTATGTTTTGCTTGCAAGCAACCTGGAAACCCCACACTCATGAATCTCTTGCATATTCGTAAGTCAAACAGTACCAGACACAAGGTCTAGGGACCTGAATTTTGTCTGTGACTTACACAGAACATGCTGGAGAGACAGATTTGTGTCCCAGAGACTGCCCTTCCTATGGAACAGGCTTCCCATCCATGTGAAGCTGTTTGTCTATTACATAGTTTAAGCACAACCTACACCAGTAGATGGGGAATTGGAAATTTACACCAGGCCTGGCACCCATATTCCTTCTGGACAGAGGTAGCTAATAAACACCTGGCTCTCAATGTCTTATTTGAATATAAAATGTCATTATTCCTTCACAAATACTTGGCTAAGCTTAGAAATGCCCCCATGGGTCATTAGCCTAGTAACAATCTATGAATCTGTAAGAAAACATTAATTATCAGACGAGTATTCAGAGCTGGTACCAGAAAGAAACATGCTGATACAGCAGAAGAGGGGATCTTAATGGAAACATAAGTCAGTTAGGAATAAAACTAGGAACCCAGATGACTGACATTTCTGTACTAAAACTATGTTAGGGATCTTTTGGTCAGCTGTGCAACAGGAGATAAATCATTTCCATCTCCCCGAATATGATTTCCTAATGGTACACATCCTAGCTTCTTTAACTATACAAAGTGCGTTTGGTCCACAGGCTTCCCACTTCAGAATAAAAGACCCCATCATCCAGGTGGTCAAAATTAAGCTGACTAGACCAATGTATACTTGTGTCCTCTTTCTTAGTTAAAAGAAGGCAATCTTAGAGGAAAAAAAAGATAACAAATCCTGCTGTAGAATGAGGAAAAAATAAGGATATCTGGGCAAGAAAGGAGCAAGTGGGATGATGAGCATCCTTTTCTTCAGGGCTTTTAGTAACACCTTTGGTATGAAAGGGATTGGAAGACATACAGCTTCAACTTTCTGAGAAGACATATGTGGTCTTGTATTCTTGGGATAAGTACATAGATCAGAATATCTGCCATAAGTGGCCATAAATAGGTCTGTCCAAGGAATTCTCCAAGTATGCACTACGGATCTGAAAGCCTTATTACCCAGTGTTTCTTCACGAGAGGTTACTAATGGTGTGCTCCAAAGATTGACTGTCATTTGGATGAATATATATTATGTTTAGTGTAAAGCCATACTATAATGCTACATCTAATATATTTATGGCTAGACTGCACAAATTACATGACCAGCTTTCCTTTTGTTCATTAACATTAACTGCTCCAGGTTGATGACCTATTAGGAAAAGATATGGGCTAAAATATTTAGCATATTGAAATGCATGTTCACAACACTGGATACCCATTGTACCTCTACTTTGAAGTGTCCAGTGTGTGTTCTCCAGTCCAAGCCTAAAGTATTGGTTTTCAAGGTTTCAGTACTTTGTGACTGAGCCATAGGTGTACCCAATGTCCTTTGTAACTTGGTTTGCCCACCAAGCTCTTTCCAGATGACTAGAATCAGGAAAAGGGACATGTCCAGGAATGGAGTTGCTGGATGCACAGACTCCCGAGGGACCACTGAATTTTGTCATACGGAGTTTGCCAGGTGTACCATTAGGATAGCTGTTGCAATGTACTCTAGTATCCAGAACACCCATCCTTCCTTCCTACATTAATCCAGGAAATGCATATAACCCAGGAATGGTGCATTTGGTAGAGAAAAGCTCTGAAGAAGTGCCCAGCAATGCCCTCTCAGGAAGAAGCTGGTTTTTGGAGGCTGGGGCTTGATAAAGGTCACTAAACTTGTCACACAAGATATGATCTTGTCTTGATCCTTTACACACTGGTCCAAGGAGAAAGCCTAGATTAGGCAGTCATCCAATTAAGGGAAGATGTTGCTTTCTCTAAGGTGAAGTGGTTGAATAAGGGTGGCAAGCAAATAAGTTACAATCTGCGAGGAATGGAGATCTGAAATGGCAAACAGTTGAACTTGAAGAGATGTGGGCATTCTCAAAGCAAGAGGAAACCTCCTGTTTTCATTGAAAAAATGGGGATATGATGATAGGCATCTTTCATGTCTAAGTATTTTGAGCCCCTTTTCCCCACAAGCCTATCAATCATTAGCCTCTTCTTGGCCAGTTGAACTATTCCCCCACTACTGAGGTTGAGTTTCAACCGAGGAGCCATCAATAAAGCAGGTATTGGGCAGATTAAGTTTTTCTTGCTTTAAGCCTCACCCCCTTGAGACAGCTAGTGGGTGGAGCATGCAGTAGGTGTCAACACTGACTCAGCTTTCACTTCCTGCAAGGCGTTAATGTTAGTAGAATGTGCTACCAACCTGCAATTTCAACAGGGAAAACAGACCATTTCTTGGAAAAAGTATAGCAGATTTTGGAAGGCTGAAGCTTAGTTATTAGTGAAAGGCATTACTTGCTTGTTTTTCATAAGCACAGTATTAGCTTTAGTAGGCAGCAGTGTTTTTTTCAAACCAAATTTGAAGATGCATGTTTTTATAATACTTTCATGATAGATTTATATTATTTCTTTGCTTCTCTAAGAATGATGCCATTTCTACCAGTGTTCTCAAAGAGCCAGCAAAACAAGTGACACTGGAAGGGGGTGGAGAGGGCTTGGCCTATTGAATGGCACTAGAATAAGTAGCTACAGCAAGCTTTACATGGATCAAAGCATTACTGAAAGTATGCAAAATCAAAGATGGATTTTTAAAATTTCACACCCAGCACAAGTGATTACAGCTAGCAGGAATGAGAAAAAGGTAAATAATTTTACTTAAGATTATAAACTGAATAAGCATCTGTTAAGCATGACACAATGGATGGTTACCTCTCAGAATGTTGTAAACAAAAGATCACAAAAGCAACAAACGGCTTTGCCTAAGAGAAGCAACGATACTGAAAATATTGCAACTTAGTGCTTGAAGAGAAACATGGAAACTTTAAACGCATTCAGTGAATAAGTCAATAAACATTAAGTCCATCTACAGTTTCCGCAACAAGTAATATTCATCTATAGGAAATGCAGGATTTATCCAAGGAAAATATCCACTGATCATGACTGCAAAGCCACAGTTATCAAACTAAGCCAGCTGCAGCTATATTGTACAGTTGTGTACACTTACCATAAATGTAGATGTTCGAGTGTATTCACTGTTGCAGTAATCACACACGGGTGATCTGCCTGCAGGTAACCCTCAATCGGCCCGAATACTAGAGTCTTAGTATTTCTGCATTGGATGCTGTCGCTTCTTCCATGACATCAGGTCGCCAGGGGTATAAAAACAGGTAGCCTACCATTACATCAGTTTTTCTTGCCCTAAATGCCAGGAGCCACCAAATAGGGAGATAGTATATGGTGTGGAGACAACCACCAGTAAAAAGTAAATACCAATACCATTAGGAATAGCCATAGAGAGGAGAGACAGAAATATAGAGAAAACCAGTGGGCTGGAGGGAGGGAAACCAGGACTGCAACAGTGAATACACTCGAACATTTACATTTATGGTAAGTGTACACAACTGTACTATGTTCTTCGTGTTTCACTGTTGCAGTCATCACAGTTGGGTTGATTCCCAAAGCTGAGGAAGGGTGGAGACAGTCAAGAAGAGTTAGGGCTGGCTAGTAAGCCCAGCAAGACTGCTGTAGCAAATCCTGCTCTGGATTTGGAAAAGATAGGTAAGTGGTAATGCTTGGTGAAGGTGTGTATAGAACTCCAGGTTGCAGCTTCCAGAAAGTCCCTGGTAGGGACTCCCCTGAGAAATGCTGTAGAGGTAGAAGTAGCCCTAGTGGAATGTGTTCTGACCCCCTGAGGGGCTGGTTTTCCATGGTGCTTGTAGCAGAAATGGATCCAGTGTGCTATCCATCTGGAAATGGTTTGTTTAGAAATGGCCTTGCTCTCTGCCCCTGTTGCAAAGCTGACTAGCAACTGGTCAGATTTTCTGAAAGGCTTAGTCCTATCAAGGTAGAACCTGAGCTGTCTGTGCACGTTCAAAGAGTGCAGGATCCTTTCCCCTTTATTCTGAGGGTTAGGGAAGAAGATTTGCAAATGGATGGATTGGTTTAGGGCCACACTGGACACCACCTTAGGCATAAAGGATGGGTTAAAAATTCGAACAACAACTAGTAAAATGTGAGGAGCAAGGAACCAAGCTCAACAAGGAGAAAATTGCCAGCAAATACCAACCAAGTGGTCTCCACAGTTAATGTAGTATATGTTCCAAATGTTGGTAGAATATCTCCAAAAATCACAACGCCAGTTGTAAAACGAACCTTTATTTGAACAATAAGCTTTTACCTAGGTTTCGTCCGTAACGACGAACTTCATCAGAATGCATCATCACATTATCTAAAACAGTTTAAATACAAATGGCTACACCCAGAAATTTGATTAATTAATTGACTGGTAGTGTGTGATTAATAGTTGCTGACAAATCAAGTTACCAAACTAGATTCACCCCACAACTAAAAACGCTAAAACTATCTAATTGTAAACATAATCCTATGTATAAATACTGTTAGATGTGTGAATTACGCTAACTTATAATACTAATACTGTTGATGTATTAACGGAATAAATTTTAAAATAAAAATAAATATGAATAATGACGTGCATTATAAAAAAATATATATATATATATAAAAAAATATATATGTATATTATATATAAAAATTTTTTTATATACATTTATAAATTGTTTCCATAAATATTTACACCAATATGTTAAAAATGACCATCAGTCCCATATTGTTCGACAATTGTCTGAGATAAACAGTTATTAATGTCATAATAACAATAATGTAGGTTGGTGGCGATGTTACAAATGATTCCACTAACTCTTACACTTATTTCCCTTAATTCTATTAATTTTCAATAGAGGTGTAATGGTGTAGTACTCATTCAAACCTGGTTTGCTATATGCATCCAAAAAAATTTGCCATTTCAATTCTTTGAAATCCAAGTCATACTTCGTAACCATGCCTTGCTGATCATAAATAACATGTTGAATAATGCAAAATTTAAACTTATGTTCAGCATTACTTAGAATGTGTCTGGCCAAAGCATTGGTTGTTCTGGAATGTTGAATGTCAAGTAGATGTTCTTTCACTCTATCTCTAAAGTGCCTACTGGTTTTTCCGACATAAAATGCTTTGCAGTTTTGATATAATGCAAGATAAACCACATTGGAGGTATAACAGTTAAAATGCCCATTAATTTTGATATTACAAGAATTCACAACAATGTTGGCCCCTGTACAATGAATATGTGTGCACACAGTACATCTACCACATTTGAAATTCCCTTTCAATCTAGTATTATATCTTTCATTGGTATTGTTATTTTGTTCAAACATGTCTTTAAATGACATATCTTTCCTATAAGTAAATTTAATCTGTCCTTGAAACAGTTGTCCCCAAATATTGTCTCTAACCAAGATCTTCCAATTTCTCTTTATAATTGTTTCAATGGTTTGAAAACTATCATTAAATGTTGATATGTATAAAGGTATGTTATTCTGATTTAATTCAATATCTGAGACATTTATATTACATCTGTTTGTGGAAAAACCATAATGGAGTATTGCCTGATAAATCCCATCCTGCCTTTTACTTACCACTTCTTGAAGTATTTTTTCACAAAGTTGTTCAGGATAACCCCTATTATGGAATAATTTTGACATATAAATTAATTCATCCATGAATTCCTGATCATCACTCACCATTCTTGCCGCCCTGACCATCTGCCCTTTGACAATGGCCCTCTTCTGATGGTCAGGGTGCCAGCTTTCATAGTGTAGATATGAGTTTGAAAACATCGGTTTCCTATATATATTTGATTTTAAACAATTTTCCCCTTTATTATATGACAATTTAATATCCAAATAGGTAATCATATCCTGACTAATTTGATGAGTAAACTTCAAAAATCTAACGGTAGTATTAATGTACTTGAGAAAAGAATTAAAAGTTCTTTGATCATCGTCCCAGATGATAAAAATGTCATCCAGGTATCTGGTGTATATCTTAATGTGTTTACGATATTTGGTTTTAAATACATAGTTGTTTTCCCAATAACTCATAATGAGATTGGCATACATTGGGGCACAAGGGGCCCCCATTGCCACACCATTAGTTTGTTGATAATAATTGCCCTCATAGAACAAAAAATTATTATGCAGAACAATATCCATCAGATTAACCAAAATGTTAATTCTGTCCTGTTCATATAAATGAGTCTCAAACAATTGTTCTTCCAACCATATAAGTCCTATGTCATGCGGTATGGTTGTAAATAAATTGCATACATCCACTGTTACAAAGTGATACCCATCTCTCATGTTAAATTCCTTAAGTCTGCTCAAAAAATCCCATGAATCTTTAGTGATATATGGAAATTTCGACATACCTTCTTTAAAATGTTGATCCAAAAATTGACTAATAAAATAGGTTTTGCATCTCTTTCCGTCAACAATTGGTCTAAATTGCAAGTTATTCAACCCCTTATGAATCTTAGGTATATCAAAAATTCCACTGATAACAGGATTCTCATTCATTAGATATTCATATTCAGTCTCAGAAATTTCCCCCTGGAATAACATATCACTTAATTGTAAATCTATCTTTTTGAAGGCAATATTAATTTCATTTCTGCTAACTTCAGTGTAAGAGTCACTTAATAACATATTCGTCATATAGGAAATATAATCACTTATCAGTGATAACCATTCCATTGCCCTTATCTGGCCTCATAATTCTGATGTCCCTCATATTACATATCTCATTAAGCATAATTTGTTCTTCTTTAGTTATATTGAAATGTGTATTTTTCTTATAAGATGTGTAAAAGTTCCTCATGTCAATTTCACTCAACTTTTCAAAAATGGCCACGTTGTCATTCAGAGGGGGATTAAACAAACTAGGTTTACTGAATTTACTCTTATCATAGTTGTTATTATTTTCAGTACTATTTTGAAAATAAACTTGTAGATTCAATTTACGGGTAAACAACTTTAAATCCAACACTGATTCTACTACATTTCCTTTTTTACATGGGACGAAACTGAAACCTCTTGAAAACAAGTTCACCTGTTGTTCATTGATGGGTAATTTAGAATAATTAAATAATTTAAAGTCTCCCTTGATGTTGGTTATAACAGTGGGATTACTTAAAAATGTATTTTCAAATATACTCAATACATTATCTGTTTCATTGTGACATTCATTAACCATAGCGCATTCACACTTATTCCCCTCAATCTGTTGCTCAAAATAATTATCTGGATTACAATCAATAAAAAAATTAACATAATTGGTGTTATTGTTTTCAATAAAAGAAGTGACTTGTTCACATTCAAAATTACATCCTGCAATAACATTGCTTATACATCCCAATGGTACTCCGTCACCGTCACTTATACCAAATGCATTATTGTCAGAATTGTAACATTCGTAAGTACTTAAATTCAAAAGGCTATCATTTGCTGTGACATTGTTACTATATTGCCTAAAATCCTCGCCACATACACCTAAATTGTTAACGTTGCTATCCAAGGCAACATCATGATCAACAAAATCATTTGATGTTATTAAATGTCCATTGGTAACTATACATTTGACGTTTGTAAATGTATGTCGTATATCCAAGTCATTACATTCCCCGTCCTCATTGTTTACCCCACTTTGTAAATTACTGGTGATGTCTTTCATATTTAAGGTCGATTCAAAATTGTGTGAAAGACTTTCTAATTTATTTGTACCAAAAGAATCAACCATGTACTGTGTACTTACTGTTTCGTTTTCACTGTAGATTGGTGGCTCTATACTGACCAATCCACATTTGAAATGTGTATTCTGATGTACAAATCCATAGGTATCTTCTATAGGCGCTTGCGACGTTCTCCCAATTACCTGCGCTTCCAACCTTGCCTCTGGTTGAATAAAAAATTCTGTTTAGGTCGGGCACCCTTTTGGTTGTAGTCTTGTGTAGTGGTGTTGTGCCCCTGATTTTTAAGTCTATCCGAGCATCTTACTCCTTCATCTGTGGGGCTCCCATTGACAATACAGTCCTTGTGTTGTTCATCATACTCAAGAGGCGGATTGACGTCATCAGTTACTGCCGTGTCTTTTTCATTCATTCTGTTGCCCCGGTTACTGTGCTTATTACATGTTACGGTTTTAGGATAAACCTTGCCCATTTCATAAATTTTAATATCCCTTTGGATTTTGGTACATTTCTTTTGGTACAAAATGTCACAACTTTGTTCGACATCAGCGATAATGTGGGTATAGTTTGTGTAAAACTGATCAAAAAGAAGATCTTTCGTTATACTGTTATTCAATTGATCTAACTGAATTAATAAGCCATCTATTTTGGTGTTGTTATATTTGACCATGATGTCCATAAGTTTAATACCACAGTTATCGAAAAATGTATGCAGTTCCTTCAACATCGTCTCATCCTGTTCGCATCCATTCGGATATCTCCAAAGCCATAGCCCTTTAGGGACCATACCTAATTCGATGTTCCGACACAGATAACTGTTCTCTAACTGTGTTCTCTTGAGTCTAAAAAGTTGCTTTTCGAACAGTTTAAGTTGGTCTTTCATAGGTTGTGACTGTTGGTGGACTGTAAGACCGACTGGTGTTTGTACTGCATTAAAATTGTAATGATTGTTTTTCCACGTTTCACTGTCACGGACCCCATTCATATTTGAACGAGTTGGATTGTTTGAACTTACGGTTTCACCATCTCCGGTACCGGGTGTAGCCTGTGTGAGGGGTAAGCCCAAACTGTCCCCTGTTGGATTAGGAACATTGGCAGAGTCTTTTTGGAGCAATAGTTGAATGAGAACCGAATGTTCTCTTAATTGCTCGTGGATTTGCTACAACAGACTCCCGATGTCAGCCGGGACACCCTCACTTCCCATAATTAACTTGGAACCAAAAATTCGAACAACAACTAGTAAAATGTGAGGAGCAAGGAACCAAGCTCGACAAGGAGAAAATTGCCAGCAAATACCAACCAAGTGGTCTCCACAGTTAATGTAGTATATGTTCCAAATGTTGGTAGAATATCTCCAAAAATCACAACGCCAGTTGTAAAACGAACCTTTATTTGAACAATAAGCTTTTACCTAGGTTTCGTCCGTAACGACGAACTTCATCAGAATGCATCATCACATTATCTAAAACAGTTTAAATACAAACGGCTACACCCAGAATTTTGATTAATTAATTGACTGGTAGTGTGTGATTAATAGTTGCTGACAAATCAAGTTAACAAACTAGATTCACCCCACAACTAAAAACGCTAAAACCATGTAATTGTAAACATAATCCTATGTATAAATACTGTTAGATGTGTGAATTACACTAACTTATAATACTAATACTGTTGATGTATTAACGGAATAAATTTTAAAATAAAAATAAATATGAATAATGACGTGCATTATAAAAATATATATATATATATATATATATATATAAAAAATATATATGTATATTATATATAAAAAAATTTTTATATACATTTATAAATTGTTTCCATAAATATTTACACCAATATGTTAAAAATGACCATCAGTCCCATTTTGTTCGACAATTGTCTGAGATAAACAGTTATTAATGTCATAACAATAATGTAAGTTGGTGGCGATGTTACATATGATTAGGGCCACACAGGACACCACCTTAGGCATAAAGGATGGGTTAGTCCTGAGGGAAACCCTGTCAGCATGGAAGATAATAAAGGGTTCCATAGCCATCAGTGTCTGTAACTCAGACATTTTTCTAGCTGAAGTGATGACTAGAAGCAAGGCTGTTTTCCAAGAGAGGAATTTTAACTCTGCTGAAGCAGCAGGTTCAAAAGGGGGGAACATGAGATTTTCCAATACAAAGGTAAGGTCCCAAGCAGGGGTGGGTGCTCTCCTTGGGGGCCTTAAGTTGTTAGCCCCTCTCAGGAATTGTTTGATGAGAGGATGGGAAAAAGAGGTGGGCTCTGTACTGTAATGAGCCGAAATTGCAGAGGCATGAATCTTAATGGAGGAGAAGGTTAGGCCTCTGTGGAGTAGCTCTGCTAGGTAATCCAGGATTAGAGGTAAGGAGGGCACTGCTGTGTCCTTTCCTTTAGACTGAATCCAAGAACAATATATTTTCCACTTTTCCGCATAGAATTTCCTAGTGCTAGGCCTTCTGGCTTCAAGAATGATGTCCAGCACCTGTTTACTTAGGGTTGCTGGTGGAGTATTCATGGAATAAGCCAGGCTGCAAGATTTAGGGTTGGCAATTGTGGATGCAAAATCTGTCCCTCCTGCTGTGACAGCAGGGTAGGAGTCTGGTGTAGGTGCCAGGGTGGCACCATTGTCAGGCTGCACAGGAGTGGGTACCAGTGCTGGTGTGGCCAGTCCGAGGCAATCAGAACTGTCCTTGGCCTGTCTTTCTTTGATCTTGAGTAGTACTCTTGAGAGAAGGGGCAGAGGGGGGAAAGGCATAGATTGAGAGGTTTTCCCATTGAAATGGTAGGGCATCCACCTTCCAGGTCCTGCTGTGAGAGTTCCTGGTGCAGAATTTGCTTGTGCCCCTAGGAGGAAGGATTAGGGGAGGCAAAGAGATCCACTTCTGGGGTCCCTCAACTCTGGATCAGAAGGCTGAAGGTGCTGGGCTCCAATTTCCACTTGTGTGGGTCTGGGAGATTTCTGCTTAAGTCATCTGCCAGTGAATTTTGTTTGCCTGGCAGGAATTGATCTTGTAGATGGACTTGGTTGTCCAAAGCTGTGCTCCACAGAGTCATGGCTAACCTGCAGAGTGAGTAAGAATGGGTTCCCCCCTGCATGTTTATGTACCACATAACTGTCGTGTTGTCTGTTTTTATCAGCAGTTGTCCTGGAAGGATTAGGTATCTGAAAGCTGTCAGAGCATTCTGTACAGCTAGCATCTCCTTTTGGTTTAAGTGCAGGAGAATTTGGCATAGGCTCCAGTGGCCCTGAATGCATTTGCCAGCCATGGGCCCCCCATGCACAGTCTGATGCATTTGTGGTCAGGGTTTGGGCGGCATGGGGTAGAGTAAAATGCAGTCCCTTGTTGTGGTTGCATACTTCTGACCTCAGACAAGGTATGATAGGAATGACTGTTTCCAGTTCATGAGAATGTTGGCACCAAAGACTTTTTATGTACCACTGAAGTTTCCTCATATGCAGTCTTGCATATGGAATTAGCAGAATACATGAGGCCATGAATCCTATGGCTTGCAGTATTTTTCCTGAAGTTAGCTGGGTTCTAGTGGCCATTTGCTTGAAGTAGTCTGCCAGATAGACCTGTTTTTCTGAAGTGAGAAATGCCATCTGGGAAGTTGTGTCCAAGCTTGCTCCTAGGAATACAATCTTTGACTGGGCACCAGTTGTGATTTCTTTTCGTTGATGGTGTACCCCAGTTAAGTGAGAAGGCTTTTTACAAATGTCAGGTGTTGAAGCAGCAATTCCTGGCTGTCCGCCTGAATCAGACAGTCATCCAAGTATGGGAAAATTTGGATATTTCTCTGCCTTCAGTATGCAATGGCTGGAGCCAGGCATTTTGTGAAAGAGAACTGATAATGCATAGACCCTGCCCTGAAATGTAGATATTTCCTGCATGATTCCCTGATGGGGATGTGCAGATAAGCTTCTTTTAAGTCTAGGGTGATTAACCAGGCATCCTTGGCTAGCATAGGAAGAAGCTGTTGCAGGGTAAGCAGCATGAATTTTGGGACCACCAGGAAATTGTTGAGAATTGAAAGATCCAGGATTGGGCGCCAAGAGCCGTCTTTCCTGGGTACCAGGAATAGTCTGGAGTAGAAACTGACCCCTTTGTTCTACTGGAACTGGCTGAATAGCTCTGATGTTGAGCAGGGAAAGAACTTGGTTTTGAGCCTCTGCCCACTGGTTTGGAGGAAGGTCTGGAAACCCACTTTGGGTTGGCAGTGAATGGAAATAAAATTTGTACCCCTGGGATACAATGTTGAGGACCCATCGGTCCTGAGTGATGGACATCCTTTTTTTTTTTGCATGAAGGACAAGTTTTCCTCCTAGGGGCACAAATAATTGGGCAGGGCTGGGAAGTAGAATTGAGAAGTTATTGTGAACTTTTTTCATAGGGAGGTGGGCTTACCACTCCCCGTTTTAGGGGTGGGAGCACTCCATTGCTTAGATCTCTGCATACCCTAAGACTGTAGTCTGGGTGGTCCGTTTCCCCCGGGTCTTGTTTGGGAAGGCCTGGAGGGGGCTGGAAAGGACCAGTGTTTTGAAGGGCAATGCCTACTGAATCGAGGTGGTTGCACTTGTAAGAATTCTTTAACAGTTTGTATAGATTTAGGTTTTTCTTCCATCTTTTTAACAACTTCTGCTTTGGTTCCAGACAAAACGTCCATATTTAAAGGAGTGTCTAGTAATTTGGATTTGACATGATCTGGCAAGGTCTGCTCCTTTAGCCAAGCATGTCTTCTCAGTACAGAACCAGTGACTGCAGCCCTGCAAGATGCTTCTAGGGCATCAAAACCACACTACAAAGTATGCTTACTAACTTGGTTTGCAGAATGCATAAGCTCTTGTAAATCTTTATTTTCTGCACAATCTGGAAATATTACCATTTTTTGTTCAATGAGTTCCATAACATGCTGCTGGTACTTCAGCATATGAAACTGGCAATTAATGCCCTGATAGCAAGAGTTGCAGAGGTATATATCTTCTTACCCCATCTGTCTAAAGCTCTGGAATCCCTGTCCGAAGGGGTAGGATTTTGGGCTGTAGTAGCCTTAATACCTTTAGTTCCCTGGGAAATGATCTCTGGATTAGCAGTAGGATTCTTGAAAAGAAACTTGTGGGAATCAGGTACTCGGTAGTACCTGTCAGGTTTCCTAGGGGCCGGAGGTAAGGTGCCTGGAGTAAGACTGGATTCCATGAAAACATCATCCACAACATCCAGGACAGGGGGAATAGCTAAAGGCCTATGCTGAGGTAGCTCTAAAAATTCTCTGAGTCTCTTTTTGGACTGAGGATAGTCTTTACATTCCCAATGGAAATGCTCTCTTAAAGTAAGCAAGGTTTCACCAAAAGAGAAATCCTCTGGAGGGGAGGCAGAGGGAATGGATTCCTCTGCATTTGAATCCTCGTAGGTTGATAAGGGCATGTCCTGATAATCAGAAGGGACACAGTCATCGGTCTCCTGGTCTGTATAATATGAAGGCAATTGAATTCTTTGTCTCTTAGCCGGGGAAGGCTGGCTTCCCCTAATTAGCATTATAAGGTCTTCAGCTATTCTAAGCATTTGTTTTTGTGGCATGGGGCCCTGAGCATGTGGTTTGGTCATCTGTTTTCTAGGCGTACTGTGTACTCTGGGCCTAAGAAACTCAGCAGTTTTGGCTAAAAAGAAATCATCGGTTTGATTTGAACATCGGTAGGTCAGAAAACACCCTCAGAAGCCGGTGCCTACACAGCGGCTCTGGACCTATCCAAGGTAGAGACATCCACTGGTTCCATAGTCGAAGAAGCATCTAGTGGGATACCGGACTACTAATGGGTCTCAGCAGAGGCCTGCGAATCCATAGAAGCAGGCATAAGGGGCTGCAAAAGTACCTCACTGAGTACCGGCGGACTGGCGACTAGCTTAACAGAAGCGTCCTTGACAGTTTTGGACCTATGCGATCCATCTCTGTCTTTATCCTTACTTTTTTTTGGAAGACCGGTAGTCAGATGGCTTACCGAAGGCATTTCGGAATACAGAGATCGAGAGCGAAATAATTTAGCAAAAAAATAGCCTGACAATGAATGGTTCGGGTGTTAAACAAGGCACAAAACCGACAGCGAGGGATGTCTGGGCCTAAACAGGTGACGCAGTAAGAATGAAAATCTCTGTGAGGTATTTGCTTTCCACAGGCAAGACAATTGTTAACTTTTTCTGACATCGGTTAGAGCAAGAAAAAAGGATAGCCAATGGGGTACTTAGCTTTAGAAGACTTCAGGATTATCAACTCGAAAAACGAAAATTTCAGGTAGCGGCCGACCGGCACTTGCAAACTGCTTCTGCTTCAGGCTCCTCCTCGGCAAGAAAGACTGATGTAATGGTGTTGGCTGCCTGTTTTTATACCCCTGACAACCTGACGTCATGGAAGAAGTGACAGCATCTGATGCAGAAATACTAAGACTCTGGTATTCATGCCGACTGAGGGCTACCTGCAGGTAGATAAACCAAGTGTGATGGTGGCAACAGTGAAACACGAAGAACATCCTTCATTACCAACAACCAAAAGTAAGTCATTGCTGTACATCATTTAAGAAAAAAAAAATCTTACTTTTTTTAAACAATGTTACTGTATAAATTGACCGTACTCTAAGCAGTAGCTTTCCAGTAAATGAGTGTGTCATTATTTTTCAGGTTCTACGTTATTCTCTGCTTAGTGGTATGGAGAGGAGGAGTTTAGCAGAAAGACTTAACTGTTGTCAGTAATGGTAGATTTGCAACAGACACACTGATTGCTGTGGCTAACCAGCGTTCAAATGAATACCTTTTAATTTGCAATAGTGACTAGGATTTGAATTTTACAGACAGCTGAACTGTCTGAAATTTGCTGCCACTACCACTGATGTTAGTTTATATAAAGATAATTCTACATAGAATACAGGTGTTTCAAATGAAACACTGCCACTGTAAGCTAACAAGATGTAACAAAGGTAATAATTAAATATCATCAAGCCTATGACTGGATGCCAACTCGTGTCTAACTTGGTTTCTCATGAAAAAAAAAAAGATGCTATTCAGTTTTAACAAAATGAGATTCCATTCAACAAAGCCACTTTCATTCAAAAGTATTTTGGACTGGTGACAACACACATTTAAAAGTTGATCTTAATCTTTAGCATAAATACTGACAAAAGTTCTGCAGAACAAGCCTTTTTATTAGTACTAAAAGATAACTGCCATTTTATATAAGATCAGATGGATTTATACTGTTTTTGCTTTTTTACTAGTTATCACTTTCAGTTTTTGAAAAGTTGATTTAATGTCATTGGTGGTCTTACCTGAGGTAAAAGCAATTCTGAAAATACCAGGCTGCAACAGGGAAAATTCCTGACTATTTTGCCTGTCTGAAAAATGAGGCATGCAGGCTTTTTTTCTGGGTTTCAAATGCAAATATATTATCCACATAAATTCAGGCATCAATAACATGTAATTTCCTATCCAGAAACCATTATGGCTTTAAAATGTAGTCTTTAGCTGGAAAGCTGCAAATTTGATAAGACAAGTACTTGGCAGACAACTAACTTCAGACATAGGCGCTTGAAGAGCTGTGTTTTTCCTCAACTGGTATTCACTCTTTACATTTCTGAATGCCAAACTTTGTAGACATGAGTAAACAAATTACAATGTATGCACTTTCAGATCTCTGAGGGATTGCAGAGAAAATGTATCAAATCAGTTTATTTATACTGCTGTTCCAAAATTCAAAACGCTGCAGTTAAAACACAAAACTTTTTAAGACTACACAAAAATAAACAAAAGTAAAATGAGTCCCAAGATGGATCAAATCAGGATTAGATTTGTAAAGTCATAGGCTGGATAAAAAGTTAGTTTTAGAAGGTACTAGCCATGGGAAAAATCTCTGATTCATCTTTGCTCAAAGAACATTCTTTGTTTTACTTATTCTTTCAAAGTTTATCTTCAATTAATTCATTTAATATACCTTGTTTTTTTTTTTTTATCATCTGTTTTTCAATGCAATTTCAAGCTTAAGAAAAAATCTCTCAAAAGCTTTTAAAATTTGTGGCTTCTAAATGCACTGAAAACTTTATTTTTTAAACTCCTTACAGCTTTTCATACCATAGGAGTCAACAATTCCAACATATTTTATATGTAGAGGTTCAACTTCATAGTTTTTTGTTATCTTGCAGACATTTTGTGAAAGCATACTCCCCACTGGAATTATTTGAAAAGTTTTTTTTTTTTAGTGATGACAAAGCAAATGAAGCTGAAAATCTTCAGGCATCTCCACTTTTCCACAGCGAGTAGAAGTGATGTGCTTTCAGTAAGTTACTAGCACTGCTTGGGAGAGAACTGGAAGTCTTTTGTTTTTTTTTTCTGATTACTACAATGTTACCTAGTCAAAAAGAGAAGGCTTCGCAAGATTTAGTATACTCCCATACATAGAAAAATAAATTACAATTACCATTCTGTGCTGCAGCAAGGGTGGCCACGGTGGTGCAGCGGTTAGTGCTACTGCCTCACAGTAAGAGGTTCTCTGGTTCAATTCTCAGCTGGGGTGTCTTCTGTGCAGAATCTGCATGTCCTCCCTGTGGTCACGTGGGTTTCCTCTGGGTGCTCTGGTTTTCTCCCACATCCTAAAGACATACTGGAGGTGGATTGGAGACACTAAATTGGCCCTAGGTGCAAGTGTGTGTGTGTGCCTTCTGTGGAAGGTTGGGTGCTGGGCAGGCAACTTGACACTGTAAAACTCCACAGCCAACTGTTCTGTGAACCGCTGTTCCACTGTGGCGACCCCTAACCGGAATAAGCCAAAAGGAGATTATTCTGTGCTGCAGTAAGGAATCATATATGTATTACTACAGTATCAGCTGTGGCACAAGAGGGTCCCTTTCCTTGATAGCTTTCTTGTTTACCTATGGACTTACAAGGGCCCATTCTAGTCCAAGTCATGCTATTATACACCAGATACAAAGATGTGCTCAGTTCTCATGCCTGCCAGCTTGCTGATCTAGCTACTAACAAGTACCCTACATATAAAAAAAATGGAAATTTGCATCTATGCTGTTAACAAGAAATATGAAAATATACATTTGTCTGACTTACAAGGAAAGCAAATAGCAAAGAAAGTCTGGAAATAAGTCCCATCCACACAGGGAGATGATGACGAGGGCACAGCTAACCAATCAAGAAATATGCTTTTCATAGACAAGCTGACATGGGAAGAACATACTCCTTGTATCCAACACAGATGTGCCTTAATAGTCCTTGATTAGGATGAAACCTAATCAGTAAACAACCAGGGAAGACAGAAATGGAGAATTATACAAGTCAGAGCTCAGAATGAGTTTGGTAGTACTGGCTTTGTAAATGAACTTTCACAGTTAAGGTCAAGATGATCGATTAATGTATATGCCAAAAATAGGCAGCAGCACAAATACCTCGAGAGTCATTTCTAAAGATTTACTACATGGAGGCAATCTGTAGTATTTGTGGTAACAGTAGCAGTTTCTATCTGTTAGCTGGTCACCAGATGTCAAACTACAACTGCAACTGAGCTGGATAGGGTCTTTTGGTAGATGCAAGCCCCTCCTGTCCCTGGAGACTTGAGAGAAAAATGGGTCTGAAAATTCATGTGCCTGTTTCACGTAACATGAACTGATGGGGAACACCTAATGTGTATCCCAAATAAAGTTCCCCTGCACGTGGGAGGTTGCACGGCAAAAAAATCGAACCTGATTCAAAAAATTCAAGCCAGCAACAAGTGAGCCATGTTCCAGTAGTTTATTTAAAACTACTAAGACCACATTACATGCAAAACAGACCGGTTTGACCAACAAAATCCTGGCCTTCTTCAGTGTATTACAAACAGCATGATAATAGTCAGGTCTTATATAGTGAATGAAAACATATCATTGGTTGATGAATACATATTAATTAGTGAACTCATGAATATTTATATTTATAAATAAACCATATGGACTTAAAATCTATTTGAGAATTCAATCATAAATATTCATTAAGTCCTGGATTAAATAAAGCCCCAAGTTTTGTGATCCATTTTTTCTCCCTAGCATCTAATTTCTTGTGCCAGCCAGATTTGTGAGTTCGATCACCAATAAGTTTATCTATGATAATGAAATGGAATTGAGCTGTTGGATGTGTGAGTGTGTTTATATAAAGCATTGGTGGTTCTTTGCATTTAATATCACTTAGGTGTTCAGACATACGTAGCCTGAAAGGTCTAGAAGTCTGACCTATGTAAAATGCATGGCAACTACAACAAGCCATATAAATAGCCCAATCTGTATTACAGTTGGCAAAGAAGCGAATATCAAAAACAATACTACTGTTTCTACTAGTGAATTCCTTGGATTTTAGAATGTGTTTACAATTGACACAGTGTCCACAGGGAAAGCATCCAATCAATCTATCACCCAAAATAGTAGTTTGATATAACACAGGTAGTCTAGACTCAGAATGATGTTTATAATGATTGAAGTATCCAGCTAGATTCTTTCCTTTACGGAAAGATAAAGAACATGTATTCGGAATGAATGGTTGGATCTTATTGTCAGCTTTAAGTATGTTCCAACTGTCTTTAATGATATTCATAAATCTATTAGTATTTCTGCCAAACGTAGTGGTAAACCATAATATATTGGACGATGATGATTTGTTTTTGTTTTTGTATATCAATAAATTATCTCTATCCAAACCCAAGGCATGGTTCTGGGCCATAGTGACATATCCTGAGCTGTAGCCTCTATTCATAAATCTATTGTGTAAATCATGAGCATGATGTTTAAAACTGACATCATCTGAGTAATTACGTCTTATTCTAAGAAATTGTGATTTTGGAATGTTTTTGGCTATATGTTTTGGATGAAAACTGGAGGCATGGAGTAAAGTATTATATTGTGGGAATTTTCGATAAACTTCAGTTTTGAGGGTATCATCCTCATTTTTTGTGACCAGAACATCCAAAAACGTGATGGATTTTTGGTCATAGGTAATGGTAAACTGAATTCCCCATTTGTTGTCATTTAGATACTCCATAAATTCCTGGAGGTATCCAATATCTGATCTCCATACCATCCAGCAGTCATCCAAATATCTCCGCCAAATGTCAATATCAGGCAGAAACAAGTTATGAGTATCATCATAAATCATGATCCAAATCCAAAATCACAATTTCTTAGAATAAGACGTAATTGCTCAGATGATGTCAGTTTTAAACATCATGCTCATGATTTACACAATAGATTTATGAATAGAGGCTACAGCTCAGGATATGTCACTATGGCCCAGAACCATGCCTTGGGTTTGGATAGAGATAATTTATTGATATACAAAAACAAATCATCATCGTCCAATATATTACGGTTTACCACTACGTTTGGCAGAAATACTAATAGATTTATGAATATCATTAAAGACAATTGGAACATACTTAAAGCTGACAATAAGATCCAACCATTCATTCCGAATACATGTTCTTTTTCTTTCCGTAAAGGAAAGAATCTAGCTGGATACTTCAATCATTATAAACATCATTCTGAGTCTAGACTACCTGTGTTATATCAAACTACTATTTTGGGTGATAGATTGATTGGATGTTTTCCCTGTGGACACTGTGTCAATTGTAAACACATTCTAAAATCCAAGGAATTCACTAGTAGAAACAGTAGTATTGTTTTGATATTCGGCTTTGCCAACTGTAATACAGATTGGGCTATTTATATGGCTGGTTGTAGTTGCCACAGGTTTTACATAGGTCAGACTTCTAGACCTTTCAGGCTACGTGATGTCTGAACACCTAAGTGATATTAAATGCAAAAGAACCACCAATGCTTTATATAAACACACACTCACACATCCAACAGCTCAATTCCATTTCATTATCATAGATAAACTTATTGGTGATCGAACTCACAAATCTGGCTGGCACAAGAAATTAGATGCTAGGGAGAAAAAATGGATCACAAAACTTGGGGCTTTATTTAATCCAGGACTTAATGAATATTTATGATTGAATTCTCAAATAGATTTTTTAAGTCCATATGGTTTATTTATAAATATAAATATTCATGAGTTCACTAATTAATATGTATTCATCAACCAATGATATGTTTTCATTCACTATATAAGACCTGACTATTATCATGCTGTTTGTAATACACTGAAGAAGGCCAGGATTTTTGTTGGCCGAAACCGGTCTGTTTTGCATGTAATGTGGTCTTAGTAGTTTTAAATAAACTACTGGAACATGGCTCACTTGTTGCTGGCTTGAACACCTAATGTGTAAAGGGCTTTCTCATCTGGTTGTCATCCTCACAAAGAAAAACAGCAGATAAATGTACTGCCTCAGAGACAACTCAGCTTTTAGAAAGAAGCACGCATTTATCTTAAAGGAAACCTTTTCCTTGTATAAGTTCAGAAAAGGTTCCTTAAAGAGAAGGGACTGAATCTCAAAGATCTTAAATGCAGACTGAAGGCTATAAGCAAGGGCATCTTCTACAAAATAAACTTCACTGTTGTCAACCTAGCACAATCATATGGTAGACAGACAAGCCTTTGAGTGACAAAGTTAGATACATAGATGTGATGTTTTCTTCAAAGAAACAGAGATCTTGCTGCATGTCTTAAAAACCTTATAAGAACTGCCTGACTTGTCTATGCTACATCACAATCCAACTCTATAACAAGATCATGATGGACAGAAATGGCTTATACATGCACCTTCACATAGAATAACTGAGACTCAGTCATATTGCTGTCAATTACAGGTTAGGATCATCTGTAAGTTAATTGACTAATGAGGTATCAGATGCCATTCTGCAAAAATAAGGAACTATTTTCATCAGAAGGATGGACACAAGTTAGGGAAGGGCTTCCTAGCACCCTCAATGACCTCTGAGATTGCTGCAAGCAAATCCAACATGCAAAGCTTTGAGATAGAACCATCTGTCACCCCAACAATTAGGGACATACTTTGCCAAGAGTAGGATGGTTTTATGTAATGTCAGAGTGTTAACAGGCTGATACCATGCCCCTTCTTGGCAATGAGTGAGCTAAGAAAACAAGGTTTGGCCTTTCCCTCCTGAATTTCTTAAGGAGACATGAGATGCAGTGGAGTGCTAGGAATGTATCCAGAAACCTGTACCAGTGCATGGAAAATGTGTCTGTTGATACTACTTTCTTGTCCTATGGAACTAAACAAAAGAGGGCAAAGACTACATTTTAAGGTGTCCCAGTTCCAAAAGATGGATGCCATGCATGGCCACTGTATCCAAAGCTCCAGTGTAAGATATATGCCATGCATGGCATCTGTATCCACCGCTCCAGTGTAAGACTGGAGAAGTGGTTCAATATAGTTCTTTTGACCTGCTAAGAGAATGTCATCTCTGATGGTGGTCCTTGCTAGATGAATACTGCTTCACTGTACAGGAGGCATGACTTTCTACCCCTTTGCTTGCTTAGATAGCACACATTAGACTGATTCTCTAACCAAATATTAGAGGCTGTGCAGCTTCATCTTCAGGCCCCTTCTGGCTAGGATAACTGCAATTAGTTCCAAGTAGTTCATAAGTAGAAACTAAGCTTACGCCCTGATTGACCAATGCCACCCAGTAATAGTTAAATACCATTAAGTTTCTCCTAGTAAGCAGGGATTATGTAAGGGCTAAGGTTGATATGTGAATTTTTGGTCTACCATTTATTTGAGTGTGGGCTGCTATCGAATTACTCTGAAGTGCAAAGGAGCCTTCAAAAGACAGATGATGCACTGGATTAAGCATTTATCATGCATGCAAGTATTGTTAAGGTGGTGTTAAATACTTCTGTCTCTAGAGAAAGTGTTAGTTATTACAGGGTCATTCACAGTTGGAAGGCTCAACATTTATCCCACTGGAGGAGCCCATATGAGATGGAGTACAGACAATGTTTTTTTTAATTGTGGAAGTTAACCCACGTTTTTTAGTTCCATGAATTTCTTAGTACCAAATTTCCGGCTTTTCAAGTTGATCTAAATGTATGCATTAAGCAAGACATTACATATTCAATAACAGGTTGAATAAGGGATTAATACAATTGAATTACAACTTATTTGGACCTGCAGGAGATATTCCAAAAGATATGTTGTGATAATGGAATGATTTTCTAATCACGCCTGAGGCATGGTGATTAAAAGCACTTAACATAAGTACCCACATCTTTGAAAATGGTGTCAGTTTTGATGGAGGTGTTAAAATGGCATCAGGATGGAGCATAAAACAAAGCTTTCGGGAAAGCACCCTTCCTCAGTGCTACAATAATATAATCAATTTGTCCATTTTATATATAAATAGAAGTAAAAATCATGTGATCACAGCCAACCACTTACAAACCTCAATCAAAAAAACAATCACAATACAGGACACATTTTAAAACTACATATCCTAAACAAATATATAAAAATGCTATAAAATATTCACTTAAAATTCAATGTGATTTCTTTCAAGTAGAAACTAAAATTACCATTAATGCAGTTGCATCTGTCTCCTAAGTAAAACAGGCTTAATGCTAACAAACACTATTCAGTCCTGGATGTATATCAGCCTGTAGCCTAATAATTCAACTATATTCTTTATTTTCTAAGACATTGTTAATATCTCCACCCTCGTCTGCTTGTATACACCTCAACTACCCTAAATCTAAACTCATTATTAGAACTAGTGTCTAATATTTGTTTACTTAGAGTGTTTAACTGAACTCTCCTACATATATCTGATTTGTGTTCAGTTATCTGCTATTTTAGTTTACGAGTGCTTTTTCCTCACATAGAGACAAGTACATTTAACACAAGTTGTGAGGTAAACCACATGCATAGCACTGCATGTGGCAAAGGAATAAAAGGCATCATTTGTCTTAATTACTGGATGCCTAAACATATTATTATTGGGGGAAATATCTTTACATCTACAACTGAAGAATGAAAAAGTACCATTTTAACAGTATAATTATTATTAATAGATGTGAAGTCCTTATAATCTCCTTTTCAAATTGTTACAGTTTCTACAAGCTAAACGTCCATCATCCAAGATCTGTTGTAATTCCAGCAAGGACATCAATATGCTCCATTTTTTACCAATTATTTTCCTCACTTCATTAGTTCTCATATTATAAGTTGTTACATATCTAATTTTATCATCTTGATAATGTATAGTTATAAGTTTGACCTACATAAAATACAGGTCTTGTCAGACTGCTTCTATTATGAAGAACTTCATTAAATATCATTTCTACAGATGTCACATCATAACCTCTCTCATAAAACTCTGTGACCATTTCCTGCATCTGCTCCCCTACACTTAATATCATTGGTATTCAACCTACTCACCCTAGTGAACTGAGCTCTCATTATACCATTAATTAGCATTAAGCATGCATGCTTTCCCTATGCATATAACGATTCATGTATACCTACCTCCTTTTTATAAATACTAGTTTGCATCACATTCTCCATCTTTTCCATCCTTGCATCCAAATATTATATATTATCTGTGGAGCACGTTGCTTTAAACTTCAGAAAATCTGTAGTGTTATCCAAATATTTTACATGCTCATTGCATCCAAATATACTATATTATCTGTGGAACACGTTGCTTTTAACTTCAGAAAATCTGTAGTATTATCCAAATATTTTACATGCTCATTTAAACTATCTTCAGTTCCTTTCCAAATCACAAAAATAATCAATAAAACATTGATACAATAAAACATTTTAATTTAGCCTGTTCTTTTTACTAAAATCAAATTTCTTCTCCCACTGACTTAGAACCAAGTTTGCATATGTATTGACCATGGGCGTACCGATAGCCACACCTGCAAGTTGTAAATATGGTTAATCATCAAAAAAAAAAAAACATTCTTTGCTAGTACAACTTCCAATAGTTGACAAATGCTTTCAATTTCACTTGCTGGCATACCCACATCAATACAAAGAAAACTATGAATGGTATTAATACCATATTCATTACGTATTACAGTAAAGAGTGACTTTATATCCAGCGTGACAAATTCTCTCAAGGTTCTTCACACACCATTCATTTAATTTCACTAAAAAATCAGTTGTAGCTTTTATATCACTTTTAAATTGTGGGAGATATTTACTCAAATGGCTCTGAAGAAAGAAACAGGTTCTCTACTCCACCCCCTACCTGAGACAATAGGTCTTATAGATGGGTGGATTAAAATTTATGCATTTTTGATATACCATATAACTGTGGTATTTTTGGAAAAGGGACAGTAAAATAATTAAACAAATCTATAGTAATATCATCATTCAATTGCATTTCATAAACCAGCATATTCACATCTGCAATAAACTTTTTAACATCCACAAAACTTATTTTCCTTAAGGTATTCACATCCTATTAAAAATCATATATCAAAGACATATAGTCAGGTCTATTCATGATCACAGTTGCCACCCCCTTATTTGCTTGTTTTATAATTATATGATCATTCTTTTCCAGTTGCTTAAGTGCGTCATTTCCATCAAACGTCAAATTATATTTTTTTCTAACACTTTTACCATACAATTCCCTTACCTCACATTCACAGATGTCAGGAAAAACTGATATTACAGGACAACTAATAGGTATAAACAAATCTGACTTTCTACACAAGTCTTTATTAGCAGCCTGTGTTTGCTTAAAAGTAATTTGAAGATTCAAGTTTCTCATGAACATTTTCAAATCTGTTATTGCAGTAACTACATCATCTGAAGTATTGGGTATAAACTTAAGTCCTTTACTTAGTAATGAAATTTGCGCCAAAGTTAGTTCATAAGTTAAGATAAATTTACACCACCTTCTTTCCTTAACTTTGATGCACAATCTTGCATTGTTCACCTGCCGCTGTAGTGGACAACCCTCAAATGATTTCAGGGTAGTATTTTGACCTTTTTCCAGTAGATTTAAGTGAAAAGATGCCATAGGCTTGGAAAAAAAAACTTTCAAGTACTATTATTTCCATTAGACATAACTTTCCCCTGACTACTGTTCGAAGGAGTTGACTGTGCAGGTGCCAAGTTACTCTCAGTTGGACGCATTACTGTCAGGGGATTGATGATTGATTACTTCTGTGGCTAACTAACATTGTTGTAAACCTTCTAATAAGAGTGGAGAGGTGGTATTATCAGTCTGCCGCAGTGTCCCAATAAAATTATTTTCCTTTGCACTTGCTGCACAAACTGATTGTTGATTCATTGCAGCAGTATTCCCCATGGTGATGGCATCTAACTGATACATCGTGCCTCTAGGTGTATGTGGCCCCTTAATTTGCTTTTCAGATTTGGGCCAGGAAAAAATATGACCAAATTTAAAGTCATTCATATCCCTCAATAGTTTACACCTTTTGCTGGACTCAAGCTTATTGTCCAAAGCCTGTAATCTAGCCATCATTTGTTGATACACATTTGCTGAACTCTTAAAAGATAGCATATTGGAAAAATCCCCCTCAAGCTTATTGATTTTGTCCACCAACTCAGTCTCAATGTGAATAAAAAAATCATTCATAAGTGACATATAGTCTGCACTCAGTCTTAAGTTTAATTGTTGCCATTTTCCAGTAATTCAGGGCAAGGGTTTGCACAGAATGGCATTTTCAGTATATGCAGACCCTGTGGAAAAACAAGCTCCAGATAAGCTATGAAGATTAGCCGCTGTGACTGGATCTTCTTATAGGTCGGCAACTTTCTCTCCAAGATATTGAGTCTTTTCAAACTCACCTTAACATTGGTCAGCGGATCACATAGACGTAACTTCAGTAGATGCAGCACACAATAACAGACTACCTTCTCTAGATAGGAGATGCTGTAAAGAAAAGCTTTCAGAAAGCTGGGAGGATTCATTGCTTCCTTCCATATCGCTGGCTGTGATACAATCCTTCACAAAGATGTTGAGCATCCATGGCAAAACCAAAAAAAACAAATAACTGCCAAAGGAGTGGTAAACCAGACATCAGAAAAAACAATAAACTAGAACAAATCTAACTTCAAGACCACCAACAAAACAAAGTTTATTGCAAAGCTTTCGGGAAAACAGCTTTCCTCAGTGCTACAATCAATTTGTCCATTTTGTATATAAATAGAAGTAAAAATTGTGTGATCACAGCCAGCCAGTTACAAACCTCAATCAATGAAACAATCACAATACAAGGCAAATTTTAAAATTATACATCCTAAATAAATATATAAAAATGTTATAAAATATTCACTTAAAATTCAACATGATTTCTTTCAAGTAGAAACTAAAATTACCATTAATGCAGTTGCATCTGTCTCCTAAGTAAAACAGGCTTAATGCTAACAGCACTATTCAGCCCTGGTTGTATATCAGCCTGTAGCCTTATAATCAAACTATATTCTTTATTTTCTAAGACATTGTTAATATCTCCACCCCTAGTCTGCTTGTATTCTACCTCAACTACCCTAAATCTAAACTCATGATCAGAACCAGTGTCTAAAATATATTTTTTCTGACTTCTGGTTCACAGGATGATACAAGGCTATTGGCCCAGAGGCCATTATAAGCCTAGCCAAGAATTTCACCCATGTTCCCTCAAAGCCAGCACCTGTTTCCCCTGTCCAGCAGGGACACAGGTGGGATCTCAACGGTATATTTTCTGTTTCCCATCCAGTTGCCCAGGTTCCTCTTAAAGAGGGCTAGACAGGTACTCTGCTCGGCATGGAGAGTGAGTCTATTCCAGATGGAGGAGTCTTTGGGACACAAATCTATCCTGCCAACAAGTTCTACTAATGTCACAGACCAGGTTAAGGCCTTGCGAGCGGGTTTACCACTGCATTATCCTTTTGCGGTTATCAGGATGGAGCATGATATTTCTTAGAAGTAAAATTGCATTTTTTGTCATTACATGCGACCCTAAGGCTTAACATACCAGGCTTTGGCTTTGGTCTGATCTTGCCCTCGCTGGAGGATCTGAATATCACAAGGTGTTTTGACAAAGACACCCAGTTTGCAGTCATCCATAAATTTAGCCACAGACCTTTGACTTCTGCTTTTACAGCACAGAAACAGATGTTCCCCAATCTTAAAATGTAAGCTTGTTTAGTAAATTAGCTAGCTATCCAATGGACTAGAAGTGTTAATGCTGATCTGGTAGGTTTGTCAGTAATACCTTCAAGGGGGGGCAACATTAAAGGCATTAGCCATTTCAAGGTAAGGATTATTGACACACTGACCCATTTCCAAAGCATTGGTGACCTTTTCAAAGAAGTCAGCTACACAGAGCAGACACAGTTTGTGTTTTATAAATCCAAACTGGTAAGGTTAAGTGACTGAAAGAGCTTATGTTACTGTCAATCAACTCAATATTTAATTGATCCATTCATTTTACAAATATAAATGAGATCTGTATTGGAAGGGGTCAGTTGTTGGGGTGACTGTGTAGAGATACTAAATTGATTTTTTTTCTGCATCTGTGACAACACTTGGAGAGGAATGGGTTGAAGAGGTTAAGGAAGGGGTTGGGTTAAATGGTACTTGGCACATCTGAAGACAATTGGTATTGTTACTATCACTCAGAGAACTAGTGTCCTTGGGTTACAGCATCAGGCAGAAAAGGTATGATCACAAGCAATTTTGAGTGGGGTGGTTTGGTGGGGGGATTGTAGGGAGCAATGCGATGAATAGGAGGAGGGAAATTTTAACTAAATTTCTTAACAAGGATACTGGCAATGACTTTAAAACTGCAGTAGAAGAAACTGCCAGATACAAGCTCCATGCAGTAATGTGATACTTTTTGAGTTTATTAATATTATTAAAGTTTCTGCGACTGTCATTAGTGTTGGTAGCAACCTTAAGTTCATAAGTGCCTCTATACTTCTTAATGGGTGAATTTTTCCCCCAAGGTACTTTGTTTCAGTGTCTATTAAAAATCAAGCCTCTCCCAGACTCTGTCTATTCCTTTCCTATGAGGTATCCCCAGGTATGGGTGCAACAGCCATCTCAGGGGACCAACACTCAGCCAGCCATTAGAGATTCTTGTACCTTCACTGGCATCCTGGCAAAGACATCTTATTAGATGGGCCTAATCTTTCTCCTGGGTGGAGTGATGTGTGACCACAACACTCTCCACAGTGTAACTACAGGTTTCCATGCACTCGCAATTTGTTCTACAGGTGAAGCAGCCAGGTGGCTGAACTCCCAACCCTAGGCCTATCTTTGCAGGGTCACCCCTTCTCTGAGGGACTACTGCTTTTGCCTTGCAGAACAGCCACACCCAATCTTCCCATGTCAGCTCCAAAAGCTGATGCAAATGTTAACTGAACCTGGGTCATCTTGGCTGTAGTCAGGGCTTTACTGCTCTGTGTTAGCAGAAACAATTTTAGGGTTTTCCCTACCAGATAATTCTTGCTTTTATGCTGGATGAAAGATGGGAATGGATGACTTGCTACATCAACATAAGGTCAATGAATAGTACAGCATATTTTTGAATAATCTGGATTTTTACAGCTTGCAAAGGAGATTTCAAGGGAAAATGTCCCAGCAAGGTGGTGAAATCTGACTAGTAAGAAAGTGACATGAGGAGAAGTTCAGGTTGGGGATATGTCTGTGAGGACATGGTCCAAACAGCACCACTGAAGGGATATAATTTGGTTTAGGACTGGTATTCTAAGAAATCTATGAGCATATTCACTGTTGGTACTTACATGTTAGTCAGCTTAAGGAAAGGTACTTAAAATTCCCTATAAGAAGAGTACTTGGATTAATGGTTAATTTTTCAGTCTGATTTCAGTATGCAACATGCTTCAACGGGTTCATGGATGGTTAAGACATTTGGGCTTTGGGGAGTCCCATGCCCTCAGCTCCAAGTTCTTCTGATCTGTGGTTGAACGATTAAAGGAGCTGGTGTGCTCAAACAGGCAATTCAGCTATGGCCTTCACGTAACCAACCTGCAGTCTGGATGGTAACAGCAGCTCTTGAATGCATCCCCAAAGTACATAGTGTGGAAGCACCTCTGATAAACCTTTCTCATTCTGCAGAAGTGGAGAACTGGTAAAGACCCAAGCCCTCTGTAGCTAAGGACACTCGCAGGGCTGAGGGATTGCTCCAACAGCAGACTTTTCGGCAGGATTACTAGGCTGCAGCCTTCAAGTACTTTAGCTCTTAACTTAGCACATGTCTGGAGCTGCAAGATAGACCTTCTGGCACATTCCTGCATGAACGCTTGGTTATATTTTTCTGAGCTGAAAGACAATCAAACATGCTCTCTCTCACAAATTATTGACTAGCAGGATAAAAATGCTAAGAGTTGCAGCAAACTCCCCTCAAAAACAGTGAAGGCAATACCACTTTTTTTTGGCCAGTACTATGACAGCAACATGGACACTTAGCTGGCTAATAAGGTAGTGCATGCAAGAAAAAAATCACCAGTGACATCTAGATCAAAATCTGAAATCTCAGACTGGTAAAAATGAACTGGCAAGAGGAGGTGAAATCAGGTTATTTATGAGGAGGGTATCATGGCATTAGGGTATGTGTAGCTCTCCAGACATGCAGAAATTCTGCAACATTCTGACTGGTAGAAAAGATGAACCCAATTGAGGACATATCAAGGTGGGTGCTGTATTATTTTTACTTCACATTCAGGATACAATGACACAAAAAAGACAGCTGTGAAATGTTTTACAAAACTGATGGGAAAACAATAGCAACAGAAGCAGGTACTACAGCAAGCTTGATTCCCAATGCTTAAAATATGGCAGAAAATACTATGGAGTAAGAGGGTCAACCCCCTCCTTTTATGGACATGCCTCATTGATGCTCATTTATCAGATTGTCAATGGAGAGTAATGTAGTCACAGACTAATCACAGCTGAGAAAAAGCATCAAACAATGCTTCACCAGTGTAACAAGATATGCTGAGATTGCTTCAAAAATCCATGTTATGTATGTTGCAGCATTAATGGTAAAGAAAAGGAAGTTGGAGTATATGGATATCTATGCTGCAAGTGATTACAAATTACACCAACAGCCCTCAAAAGATGTCAATAGAAAATTCCAGTACGATGCTTTATTTTCTGCTAGTCAAGGCCTTTACTGTGAGAGCTACTATCTGATATACGCCTGAAGACAGCAATACCATGACATTATGTGAGATTACTCAATGGATAAGTAATAGAAATCATGGATGACTCCATTTATCCAATACATACCTCAATTTATCCAATACACAAGGATGGCAAATGACTTTCAAGAAGATAGTGAAAGTATCTTTCACGTTAAAACATATCTGTACCTTTTTAGGTATATACATCTCAGACTCCCTTATAGTATACAACAAACTCTGTACAATAAAAAAATAATACTAAATCAAACTTAGGAGTGCAAATATCACTAAAGAAAAATGAGGATCCAGAAAAGTACAGTTGTGTACACTTACCATAAATGTAGATGTTCAAGTGTATTCACTGCTGCACTCATTACATTTGGGTTATCTGCTTGCAGTAGCCCTCAGTCAGCCTGATTAACAAAGTCTTGGATCCTGCGTCAGTTGCTGTCCCTTCTTCTATGACGTCAGATCGTCAGGGGTAGAAAACATGCAGCCAACGCCATTACATCAGTTCTTCTTGCCCCAGATGTCAGGTGTCCCCCTAATGGGAAGCAATTAAATCTATAATACAAGGATATACCTCCAACAAAAAAGCAAATACACCAAAAAGCTTGTTGAGCATAGTAAGTGAGAGTAGAGGTATAGCCAAAAGAAGAAAGGGGGCTGGAGGGAGGGTAAACAGGACTGCAACAGTGAATACACTCGAACATCTACATTTATGGTAAGTGTACACAACTGTACTATGTTCTTCGTGTTTCACTGTTACAGTCATTACATTTAGGTAGATTCCCAAAGCTAAGGTTGGGAGGAGGAATTTAAAATAGAATTAGGACCAGCTATAAGGCCCTGCAAGACTGCAGTGGCAAAACCAGCTCTGGATTTAGAGAAAATTGGCAAATTATAATACTTGGTGAAAGTATGTACAGAACTCCACGTAGCAGCTTCTAGGATGTCCCTTGTAGGAACGCCCCTGAGAAAGGCTGTAGAGGTAGATGCAGCCCTGGTTGAATGGGGTCTGATGCCCTGTGGGATAGGTTTTCCATAGTGTTTATAGCAGAAATGAATGCAGTGGCCTATCCATTTTGAAATGGTTTGCTTTGAAATAGCTTTCCCCTCTGTCCCTGCAGCAAATGCCACCAGCAGTTGATCAGATTTCCTTTGAGGTTTAGTCCTGTCCAAGTAGAATCTAAGTTGTCTGTGCACATCTAAGGAGTGCAGTATCTCTTCCCCTTTGTTCTGTGGGTTAGGAAAGAAGGTAGGCAAATGAATGGACTGATTAAGAGCCACACTGGATACCACCTTGGGCATGAAGGAGGGACTGGTTCTGAGGGACACCCTTCCGCATGAAAGATGATGAAACGCTCCACTACCATCAGGGCCTGTAACTCGGACACCCTTCTTGCAGAAGTGATTGCTAAAAGGAAAGCTGTTTTTCAGGAAAGGAACTTGAAATCTGCAGTAGCAGCTGGCTAGAAAGGAGGAAGAGTGAGTTTCTCCAAAAAAAAGTTAAGGTCCCAGGCTGGAGTTGGAGCTCTCCTAGGTGGCCTTAAACTTTTGGCCCCTCTGAGGAATTTGCTTGAGCAGTGGGTGAGAGACGAGGGAAGGCTCTGTGCTATAATGAGCTGAAATGGCTGAGGCATGAATCTTGATGGAGGAAAATGAGAGATTAGGTGATTAGCCAGGCTGTTAGGTTCAGGATTTGCAGATGAGGGAGCAGAATCTGGTTCTCCTGCTGAGATAACCGGGAAGAAGTCCGAGGCAGGTGCCATAGGGCCAAGCGTGACACTGTGCAGGAGGGGGTACCAGTGATGGCCTGGCCAGTCTGGTGCAATTAAAATCATCCTTGACTTGTCCTGTTTGATCTTTAGTAGTACCTTGGAGGGCGGAGGCAGAGGAGGAAAGGCATAATCTGTTTTTTCCAGCTGAAGGATAGAGCATCCACTTTCCAAGCTAGTTTGTGGGGAATCCTTGTGCAAAATTTGTCCAATTGATGGTTCTGGGGGGAGGCAAACAGGTCTATATCTGGGCTCCCCCATTTGCTTGTCAACATGTTGAAAATCCTTGGTTCCAGTTTCCACTCATGTGGGTCCATGAGGTTTCGGCTTAGTTAATCTGCCAGTGTATTTAGTTTTCCTGACAGGAATTGAGCTTGTAGATTCACTTGGTAGCTCAAGACTGTGTTCCACAATGCCATGGCTAGTCTGCAGAGGGGTAAGAATGTGTATCCCCCTGCTTATGTACCACATGACTGTGGTGTTGTCCATCTTTACCACTGGTTATTCTGGAAGAATGTGGTCCTTGAAGGCTGTCAGAGCATTCTGTACAGCTAACATTTCCTTTTGATTTATGTGTAGGTGCATTTGACTTGGGTTCCATTTGCCCTGAATGCACTTCCCTGCCAGGTGAGCCCCCCATGCATAGTCTGATGCGTCTGTTAAGGTTTGGGCAGCAGGGGGAAGTGTGAATGGTAGTCCCTTGTTTTGGTGGCAGGCCTCTGCCCACCAAAGGAACTCTAGGCGTAGACAAGAGATGATAGGAATCATAGCTTCTAGATCCTGTGAATGTTGACACCATAGGCTTTTGAGATACCATTGCAGTTTCCTCATATGCAGCCTTGCATATGGAATTAGAAGAATGCAGGAGGCCATGAACCCAAGGCCTGCAGTATTTGCCTTGCAGATAACTGGGTTTTTGTGGCCACTTGTTTGAAGTAGATTGTCAAATGAGTCCGTTTCTCTGGCATGAGGAAAGCCATCTGGGAAGTTGTATTCCAGCTTGCTCCCAGGAATATAATTTGTTGATAGGATACAAGGTGTGATTTCTTTTCATTTTGTGGTGTACCCCAGACAAGTCAGTAAGTACCCTATCAGATGATTCAAAAGTATGTCATGGCTTTCTGCCTGAATTAGACAATCGTCCAGGTATGGATATATTTGAAAATTTCTTTTCCTGCAGAATGCAATGACTAGAGCTAGGCACTTTGTGAATACCCTGGGTGCAGTAGATAAGCCAAAGGGCAGTGCAGAGAACTGATAGTGCATGTCTCCTGCTTTGAAGCCTATGTATCTTCTGCAAGACTCCCTGATAGGGATGTGCAGGTATGCTTCTTTTATCTAGTGTTGCCAACCATGCATCTTTGCCTAGCATAGGAAGCAGCTAGTGAAAGAGTCAGCATCTTGAATTTTGGAATCACCAAAAAGGTATTTAGAGTAGAAAGGTACAGGATAGGATGCCATGTATTGCCTCTTCTGGGTACCAGAAAAAGTCTCAAATAGAAACCTTGTCCCGTTTCCTCTTCTGGTACCAACTGAATAGCCCCCATGCTTAAGAGAGAGAGTACTTGATTTTGGGCCTTGGCCACTGATATGGGGGTAGATCTGGTCACCCGCTTGGTGTTGGTAAGGAGTGGAAGTGAAATCTGTATCCTTGGGACACTATATTTAAAACCCATTTCTCCTGGGTAATGAGTTCCCAGTTTTTGGTCTGCAGACCAATCTTTCTGCCTAAAGGAGCATTCAGTTGGGAAGTGCTTGGAAGTTTTAAAAGCAAGTCATTGAGACAGTTTTCCATGGAGGGGGTCGTACTACTCCCTGATTTGGGTGTGGAAACCCCCCACTGCTTAGTTTTTTTGTGTCCCCTGGGGTTTCTGCTGTACCTGGGTTTGGTTAGAGAAGACCTGGAAGGGGCTGGAAAGGACCAATTCTTAGAGGGCCAATGCCTACTAAATCTAGAAGGCTGAACTTGTAAGAAATCTTTAACAGTTTGCATAGATTTAGCTTTATCTTTCATCTTTTTAAGAACTTCCTCAGCCTTGTTGCCAAACAGGCGGTCCTGATTTAAGGGAGCATCCAACAATTTAGCTTTAACATGATCAGGCAAAGATTGCTCCTTAAGCCAAGCATGCCTTCTGAGCACAGACCCAGTAACAGCAGCCCTGCAAGAGGCCTCTAATGAATCAAATCCACATTGCAAAGTATGTTTTCCAACCTGTTCAGCAGAATGCATTACATCCTGTAATCCTTTACTTTCCGCAGAGTCAGGAATCAACATAATTTTTTGTTTAAGCAATCCAATAACATATTGCTGATACTTTTAACATATGAAACTAGCAATTTAAAGCCCAAATGGCCAAGGTTGCAGAAGTGTAAACCTTCTTACTCCATCTATGCAGCGCCCTGGAGTCTCTATCAGAAAAGGTAGGATTTTTAGCAGTAGAAGCCTTAATGCCCTTGGGTCCCTGTGAAATAATCTCTGGAGCCGCAATAGGATTTTTAAAAAGGAACTTGTGTGAATCAGGAACCCTGTAATATCCGTCAGGTTTTCTGGGAGCAGGAGGCAAAGAATCAGGTGCCAAACTAGATTCCGAAAAAGCATCAACAATGTCTAGTACAGGAGGAATAGCTGAAGGCCTATGCTGAGGCAGGAGTAAGAAATCCCTAAGCCTCTTTTTTGAATCAGAAAAATCCTGGCTTTCCCAGTGGAAATGCTCTGATAGAGTATGTAAGGTTTCACCAAAAGAAAATCTTCTGGAGAGGAAGCAGAGGGAATATAATCCTCTGCAAAAGAATCCTCATAAGTAGATAAGGGTAAATCCAGATCATCAGAAAAATCGGAATCCTGGTCAGAAGATTCATAAACAACTTCAGTCCTAGGTCTCTTAGAAGGGGGAAGCTGGCTTCCCCTGATTAGAGTTACAAGATCTTCAGCCATTCTTATCATTTGTTTTTTAGGCACAGAGGCCTGAGCATGTGGCCTCGGCGTCGTTTTTTTAGGCATGGTTCGAGATTTAGCCTAAATGAAGAAGGATGTGTTGGTTTAATATGCAAGTCCGTAGGCCTGAATACATCCTCAGAAGCCGGTGCCTGCACAGCGGCTCCTGACCCATCCAAGGTAGAGACATCCACAGGTTCCACAGTTGAAGCATCTTGCTGCATACTGGACTCTGAATCAGTCTCAGTACAGGCCTGCGAATCAGAAGTAGTGGGTATCAGCGGCTGCGAAAACGCCTCACTGAGTACCGGCGAACTGGCGACTGGCTTAGAAGCAGCGTCGTCGGCAGTTTTGGACCTCGGTGGCCTGCCTCTGTCTTTATCTTTGCGTTTTTTCAAAATCTCGGTAGTCGGATGGCTAACCAATGACATTTCTGGATAATTAAACAGAGAACCGAAATATTTAGAAGAAAAATATACCGACGATGGATAGTGCACTGATTAAATAAAGCACAAAACCGACAGCAAGATACGTTGTGGTCAGGGCCTAGGCAAGGAATAGAGTACGAATGAAAATCTTTATGAGGCATTTGCTTAAAAGTTTCCCCAATGGGGTACTTCGCTTTAGTTGAAGACTTCAGTTCTGAAACTCGAAAACAAAAATTTCAGGAGTCGGCCGACTGGCACTTTCGAACTGCTTCTACTTCGAGCACTGCACGGGAAGAAAGACTGATGTGATGGCATTGGCTACATGTTTCATACCCCTGACGACCTGACGTCATGGAAGAAGGGACAGCAACTGACGCAGGACCCAAAACTTTGTTAATCAGGCTGATTGAGGGCTACTGCAAGCAGATAACCCAAATGGAATGACTGCAACACTGAAACACGAAGATCATAATAGCAACACAAAACTGTTATCTAACTGCAATGCTGGACAAAAGCCAAACTCTTCTTTGTTTATCTGACAAGAATATCACATAACAATACACTAGAATGTGCAGAAATATGGTGCACAGTATGAAAATGCAATTGCTGAAGTTTTGTCTTATTCAGGAAAGGCTAAGCAATCTCCATATATTGTGCTTGGTTATCTCACAAATGAACACAATGCATGCAGCAGCCAAATCAACATCACTGTCATCACCCATCATCATTTGCTAAACTGGTTTCCTGCTGACGGCCAAAGCAAACTGACACGATCAAACCAGGATTCCCTATTCAAGCAAGTGGAAGGAAATGATGTCATCATATCTTGGCTCTTCCCCAAGGTATCCAAGTGGGCCATGGGAGGCATCCGGGCGTCCAGACTACAGATCACCACAGCTGATTCCTCTCAATAAGGAAAGGCAGTGTTTGTACTCCAAGGTCTACCTTGCAATGATGGTCAGTCAGCCCAGCTACCGTGTGAAGGAATCTCATCTCATTCAGTGACTACCAAAATAGTTATTGAACAAATCTCCTCTATAATCACTAAGTGACTGAGAATATGAAGCCAGAATCATGGCATTCTGTTGCAGGTGCATTAAAACTATACCCTAGAAGCATAACATTTGTTTGATAAAAAAGCATTTATTATGTTTCTTCTAGTTGTAAAATTCATTTCATTATGTACAAGGATGCCCACATCTGGCCTATGTAAACAAAAACAGAATTAAAAAAATTCTTCCAAGATGCTATTGACTGTAATAAAACAATTATATTTACAATTTATACAAGTATTGACCTTCAACAAAAATACAAAAATATCATAGGAAGCCTAAAAACAGAAACATATTAGTTTAAGACACCATTGTGCTACAAAGGACAGAACAAATGCTGAACAATAAAATTAAACAAGGAGTCCCACAAACTCAGGCAAAAAAAAATTGAGGTCCGAAAGGGTCTGACATTCTTCCCTGGAATCTGGCTCTAACAAACAAAGTCTCAGGTTCTTCCATTATTTGAGTCCATTTTGGCTTTCTGTCACTGGATCAGTTAAAAATTCTTTATGTGCCAACAATGTTATCCAGAAAACAAGTCTTGAGTTCAAGTCATTGGCATCCCTAAATATCAGGAACTTCAGAAACATTTGGCCCTACTGGAATATGAAGAACAAATTCTCCATTTGTTTTATTTTATTTTTTTTCAGTATATTACTTCATACACAGTGGCCTTCTTGTCTCCAGAACCTGTGACAATATATTTGTCATCCACTGAGATATCACAGCTAAGCACTGATGACGACTCCTTAGACTGGAAAGAGAAAACAAGAGAAACATTACTAGGTCTCAGATCTAATCAGAATAACATTAGAAAAAAATATCTTATGTGACCACTTCAACCCCAGCCAATGCAAATAAACCATTTATTAAAAAAACTAAGCACTTTCGTCCACTCAAGGACTTCATCAGAACCTAATACAATTAGACATCACATGCATTTATTTTAATATATGATTAGGTAATAACATTATACGATGATTCAAATTTTTATTATTACTATATTTTCATTATTAATTTTCATCAACTTTTATGCCTTTCTTAGTGACTTTAACTTTGTAGGGACTATTACACATGAAGAGTTAAAAGAGTTTGCACCAAGGATGTAATGTGATTGGATAAATTATGTCTCAGGATGTATATAAGTCATGTGATGTCCAACTGTATTAGGTTCTGATGAATACCTTGAGCGGACAAAAGCTCTTAAATTTTCTATATGGCAGAATTACAAATGCTCTGGGAAAACACATTCATAAAAAACTAACATAACTAAATAGCAGCTGCTCTGGTGAAGTACGACCTGACCTGTCCAATCAGAGGAATATCCAAGCTTGTCATAGCAGAACATGATGCAGTTAGAAAAACATTTAGGGAAGGTCAGTTGAAGCAGTGACCATACTACCCTGCCTGGCTTGAAGGAAAGAAATGACTGATCAATTTCTATTAAGTATTTGGTGCTGTTAGCATTATAGTTTACTTGTCTATGTACAGTTTGGCGTAACAACTTACTTGGTGACCTACATTATACAAGATCCTCTCCCTTTTTTAAAGGATGTTAACAGGATGGATGCAATTTATAGAGAATTCGGAAATCACAGGTACAAAGGAAGGATTTGCTTTCAAGGATACTATGTCGTTGTGAAAGGGACGATAAGGTTCACTTCATATGTGGGTCTACACTTCACAAAGCCTTTTGGCTCTGGTTAAGTTACAAGGAAACCAGTTTCAAATAAACAGTACCAGAAGGTTGGGGAGGGGCACAAACTCAGCTTCTCTGACATAGTTCAGATCCCACCTGAAAAGATGGGGCATACTGGGGGTTAGACACTCCCTTTCAGAAACGGTTATATAAATGTGTTAGCCGAAATAGGTGGATTCAATGGGATGTAAACTGAAATAACTGACATTTGTACCTTTAAAGAACATTAGACAGGCATTGTTTACACAGCTCAGAGAGTTACTTCAAATATATGAGATGACAGAGAAGGGGTGAGAATGATTCCATTATTCTCACAACACTACGAAAACCCAGTCGATTTAGATAAACAGGACTTTCTAATGTTTAACATGCTTGCTTAGTTAAGAATATTTTGAATAAAGCATCTGCTGAGAATAGATAGCTGTGTGTACCACTCTGGTATCTTCCAGGAAATACGTCTGAGGTTCTTGAGGTTTGAATACAATGGTGTCCCTAGTCACAAAATGGCAAGTGTGCCGTAAAATGAAAGGACTACTGGCTCCTCTGTAACCATTTACAGCAATGGAATAAAAAAAAAAAACACCTTGGCCAGTCAGCAGCCATCAATAAACATTTCCCTTTTCCTGTCTTCTAGCTTTTTTTTGGCATGAAGTCCTCACATTACTTGAAACAGAATGACTTTACTGCTAGAGCCCCTGTAGACAACATCTTTAAGTAGAATGTATGTACTTGGTAATTCTTTTTTTGACACACACAGGTTATATTCTTAGATCACTCGATTCCCTTACAAATGTATAAAATCAATTGTTGAAAAGCAGTGAGCTCCTTTCTCAGTGCGTCGGCCATGGAATTCTTCCGGCTGAGTATTTACGCTGCAAAGAGTTGTAAGTTGTGGAACACCTTTCTCAGCTTCTCGGGTCAGAAGTCCTGAAATGAAATTGATGAAAGATTGCTCTAAAAGCATAACTTGAAACATCTGACATCAGCCTCTAGTCTGGCTCTAGTAAAGCACAAAAGATGTCTTAGCTCCTGGAAATGCCACTTGTAGTATTCCCTGCCTAGTGCCAGAATCAGGGGGAGGGCATGGTCCATGGGTTGTTTGTGCTGGCCTGAAGGCTTCCTCGAGTACCACTGCATTTTCTTTATTTGTAGACTGAAATTTGGAACTATAGGCTACAGGAAGCCATAAAACCCACAACCCTGAGAAAAAGTCCCTGGGCAAAAGTGGCTGTTTTTTGGAAATGGATTAGTAAACACTGGAAATACTAAACATTTAGGTTCAAGACTTTGAAGGTGCTTGCTTCAAGCAACTGCTCAGAAACAGCAAACGAAAACTTTTTCAATCTTAGATGGGTAAACCCTGGGCCCATGTATTCAAAGAAGATAAGTGGTACAGCTAAAAGGCAAAAGCCAAAAACATGTACTAGTACCATGAGTTTCTTACTCCAAATCTGAGGAACTGATGACTGTGGTCCTGTTGTCAGTGACATGTCAGCAGGCATCCCTCACATCTGAGGGGATGAAGAAGGCATAACTCATCAACAGTAGGAGGCCAGCTTGCATAGTTAGGATTGTAAACTCCATTACGGCATACATTTACTCGGGCTTAACAGGTACAGGTTAAACATTCAAATGGTCCTCTTTTTTTGTGGCAGCAAGAATCAATCTTGAGTAATGTCACTTTTCTCTCAAAGAAAATCTGTACTACTTTGCAGTCAAACACTTGCTTTGTAAAGGTTAAACAATGGCTTGGCTGGTCTTCTGCTGTACAAGGAAACCCTTAGAAATAAAGGGAACTGAACAAATTCTGTACTGCACCCTGTAACTACTTCTCTCACCCATCTGTCCAAGGTCAGGTGAAATTACTACTGTCTGTAATATGAAAATACACCCCCCACCCCGACTGCTGGAATGATATTATGGGCAGGCTGGTGCTTTAAGAATGTGATCTGCTCCTGGAACTGTGCAGTTTGAACATTCTCCCCTCCAAGAATGCCTGCTGCGTCTACTAAAACTAACTAGTTGCCAAAACTAATTAAGCTTGGTCCATCTTCTATAAACCTATACCACATCCAATGACTGTGGACAAGTGGGGTGTGAACATTTGTTTGATTAACTGCATTGGTTTCCTCCAACATTTAAGGACCTCACAAGGAAAGAGCCTCAATCAATCAATTCATTTTTATCAAGACAGGACTTTAAGTAACTGGCTCTTTATGTTTTCTATGAAAATTGGATATACAGACTGCCATATCTTTTGGATTCAGTTTGTGTGGTACAAAACCCAGTGCAAGAATACACAATGTCATAAACATACCTTCTCAAATGCTTAATAACCCTGCCAATGAGAGACAGAGGGTTTAATAGTTTTCTTTCCTTCAGGAAAACATCATCAGTTCCCTATTTGTCATATGTATTGGATAACTGATGTCCCTAACTCTGTGGGTGGCCAGTGTATACATTTTCCTTTCAATCCTGCCCAGGATTTGTGCTTTCACATTTCATTTGGTAATACATTAAGGCATAGTACCTTGTTGGGTCCCACAGCAGCCTCCATGAAAATTATAGCAGTGTCTACTGTGCATTTCTATACTGGCACTGATGCTGCTCCAGAACCCAAGAGAATCTGTTTTTTTTTTGGGGGGGGGGGGGGTCCAAAGTCTGGCAGTCAGGTTCTAGTTAAACTACATTAAGAAATCATTGAAGGTTTTAGTTACTACATGAATGACCATGGTTCTGAAATCTTGAGGTCTATTTTTCAGGGGGCAAGACCTTCCTCCCTCCCCCCTCAACGCACGCACATTTAGGTTACGAGTATCCACAAAGGGACATTCTCCTGCAGAATGACTCACAAAAAGCTGCCCTCAACATCAATGGCATAAGCCAGGGAACAAAAGAATCTGGTTAAGTAAAAGGCTAGCCTACCTTGTTAGAGGAATTAAATGGAGAAAACATACACTTCGGCTTTTTTTTCCCTGAACTTCAGAAGCAGATTGGTTTATACTAATAGAAAGTAAAGGTGCAGAACAGTGCGCCACCAAAAAATGTATTCTGTTAATTTTCCAAAGTAAAAAAAATTGGGAGGAGGGGCACTTTTGGTTGGCCTTCCATCTTGGGGGAGGACACTTTGCTTAGTGCTACCATTCCCGGTCAGTGAAGATGAGGAGGTGTACAGCACTCACCACAACAGATTGGGGACATACCAGCAAACATCTTTTGGTTCTACAGTATTCTATGACTGTGTCACTGCCTGTCCTGTGCACAGAGGTGAGATTAGGTATATGGCATAAAATAAAAAGTTCTCTCCTTGGCAGCAGCAGCATGCCCTTGCCCCCTGGGACACCTCAATCACTTCTTCAGTCCTAAGCATGGTACCAGGTCTGGGGGAACAGCTCATTGTAGATATCAGAAAGTGAGGAGGGGCACAAGGTGCAGTTTATGGTCAATCTGTGGGGGAGGTGGGGAGAGGGGAACCAAAATATTTAATCAAAAAAAGTTGAAATCCCTTGTTACTAGTATCTGCTCAATCAACGTGTGAGTAACAGATGTCAAATCATCTGCTGCCCTTTCACAAACAACAACGGCAAGGTTGTCTTTGAAGTCCTAAGGTCAGCCGCCTGATTACAAACAGCTTAATTCAGCCTCACCTGGCAGTTAAACCTTCACCAAAGACAAATTTAGCAAAGTCTGCACTGCAATGCATACAACATATTGTTGAATGTCCGGTACAAGTGTCTGACACTTCACACCTGTGTAATTAGTTTGGAGAGATGACTTTCAGCAGAACAGTTAATTCACACATGGCCTATGGCAAGAATAAAGTCTTGATTCCAAGACTAACTCTGTCTCTATAAAAAACAGTGTACTGATCTTCGTTTATCATTGCTTGAAGCTCAGAGATCCTCCCGGGCAAGTCAAAAGCCACCAAAATGTTTTACCAGTGCAAAAACTTAAATGACACTGAGAAGGCTAGCTCAAAAAGGGGCCAGAGTTATCTTTTCCAGCAAAAATAATAAGGTTCTAAATCAATCTTCAGGTGTTTTTATGACAATATTCTCTTAAGGAACAGCTTCACTGTAGAATGGGCCAAAACAGGAGCCCAACAGACACAAGCAAAGAAGGAGGCACAAGAGAAAACATTAGAAAAGATCTCCACAAGGTGCTTCAAAAAAAATCAGGCTCTGTTTTAGTGGGAAGTATGTCCCTTGGCTCACGTCATACGACGAATCTCTACCACTTTACCATATATTACTTCTGGCTACTAGGCCTTCCTGCCTATTAAAGGATGTGCAACACCTCCTCTAAGAATCGGGCCTAGAAGGAGATGAGGCTGTGGCATCCAATACTGCTACAATCAGGCTCTTAAAATTCAGATGAATAAGTAACCATTCGAACAGAGTCAGAACAGTAAGTCTGTGGGAGACGCATAGGTCCCTCTTTGGAGGGGTGAACAAGTAGTAAGAATCAAGTGTGCCGTGGTCACAAACGGGCCACAAGAATGAGCCACATGAAACACAGCTCACCAAAAGAACTCCAATAATCTTACCAAAACTTTCAAAAATCAACAAGACTGAAGTCCACAGAGCTGCAATAAAACGTAACTTTTGCTTCCTCTAATAAAAAGAAACTAATGTTGCAGCACAACTGCCTTCCACATATCTAAATACAAAAAACAGCATCTACTAAATAAACATGTGAGAAACGTGAAATGATGAAAAAGTGATGAGTTTAAAGTAGTCACAAAACAAAGAACCATAAAGAGAAATACCTGAAAATATAAACTGTTACAATAAATATTTCAAATTTATTTCATTATTCTCCATTTGGAAAAAAAAAATTTAATAAAAAAAAAATGTGCTTCAACAGGTAACAATCTTTGCTGGATATCTAGTTGCAAATGTGCATCTGGAAAGCCTACAGAACTAGAAAAATGTTAAATCCCTTGGTTTAGTATCACGACTGTGTGTCTAAAATACTGAATGGCAGCACTCATCTCAGAATGGTTCCATATATCCTTAAGTTCCAAAGTAATGATCCCGACCTGTTTAGAGGTCTGCCCAGCATAACATATGAACTCTTCAGGGCATACACTATACCTACCTGATAATTCCCAATACCCAGAGGGTAAATCACCTGGCCACCAACATACTGAGTGATGTCATTCCAGTGGGAACAGAATAAACACCCCTTACACACTGCATTTTCAAGATCAGTGACCTGGGGAACAAACATCAGTGAACTAACCAGTCCGTTAGGGATGGACAGTTATGGAAAGATATTTTAGGACATGCCTTCAAAAGACCTTTCAATTCTGTGTAACTCTAAGATATCCCGCTGGCATTTTAATATCCTACACACCCCCTAAACAATTGGGACAAACCTGGTCACAAAATATATATCTTCCTTAACTTATTCCCTTATAATATGCTTATTAAGGGTCACTTTACAGGTTGAAATATGTTCCAGACTACAGAAAAACTGCCTATCGAATACAAGCTGTTTATCCCCACTACTGCATCATCAAAATGTAGGACACATGACTCAGAATCAGGAATTAATTGGATAATTGTTAAACATACAATACATACATACACACAGGCTTTTTATACTAAAAAATACAGCTCCACTGAAATAGCTAAAGCAAGAGTTACATATTTTAGAAAAAGGAGGCCTGCTTTATGTGATAAGAGTATAATTACAGCAAAATGAAAGTGGTAAACAAAACCTTTGTACATGATCTTTAAATTCTGCCCATAGCAGGATGAAATAAAGATCTAAAAAATACGTCACACAAGTATTCACAGCTGTGAATGCTGTGGTTGCAAGAACAAGGAATGATGAAATAACTGCATATTGCAGAAAATCGTTCTTATATATAGACTCTGCTGGGGTTCGATGCTTGCTCTGATCATTTAGGATGGAAGTGAACACATTGCTAATAAAAGAATAATAAATCAAGATTGTGCACAGAATTTAAAACACCTAAGTCTACTTGCAAATTAAGGATGGTAACCATAGAAGATCAAAAGAAAATGCAGACTAGTACATCAGGTAAGCAGGGAGGGACAATAGTATTGGGACCCCAAACTGACACAGCAATCTGACTTAAACAAAACCAAACAAAGGAGGAGGCACAGACAACAACCTGCTACTGCACCTATCATAATGTTAGTTATATCAAGACCAGGCTGTAAAATGCCTGAAAGTATGGTTCAGCCATTCCAACAAACAAATGGACCAAAGCATGAAGGTCTGCTATGCAGGACTAAGAGAGTATATCCAAAGAAGAGGCTGTTACGTCCTGCACCAAACCCAAAGGAGGAACATGGAGGCCATGGATGGTACAAGTACTCCCAAAGGCCTTTGCAGCTCATCTAAAAAAAGATGCAGGCAATGCTCTGATGATTCAGGAATGCTGTAAGAATTACACCTGGGTCCACCAAACTAACCTCAGTGTTGCCCCAGCAGTGTCAAACACAACAGTCAGTCATTACCTCTTCTGTAAGAGATTCTGAACATAGAGTTTGTAAAGAAGGCAGGTTCAACTAAATCACCATGAAAGTAAGAAAAGGAAACATTAAATGTCTTGTGGAAGGGAATTTCTACAGATGCCTCAAGATTAAAAGAGCAGTGTCTGGACTGTAGCACATGGATACAGCCTGTGTGACGCACAACTCTAATCAACAAAATCTCCATAGTCGAACAGCTTGGCACTGAATTATGTAACTATACAAACCGATACCTGCAGTTCCATAAGGGTGAACTGATGATGTAAATTTTCAAACAAGTGTTGCAGAATGACCAGGTTTTTAATTTTGAGTCAATACTTATCACACCGTTCATACCTAGGGAAATAGTGTTTCCTTCTTTTCACTGTGAAATGTACTCTCATTGCTTTTAAAGCTGACAACTCATTTCTAACATACTACCTTTTGAAAAATACTTCAGCCATCCTTAATGATACCCAAACGGATGAGTGAAACACTCAACAATTACCTGGAATATACTTGCTCCATAGGGGGTCCTCCAGGCATTAAGAAGGTTATCCTTTCCAGTACTTACAAACCATTTACCTGCAAAACAGAAGTAAAACTAGAAGTGAAAACATGCACACCATGAATGAAACATTTACAGTGGACTAAGAGACACTTATTGAAACGAGTACTAAGAGTGCAGTAGGAATAATGCATTACAGCTCTTCTGCAACCTACATCCAAATTCCTGAAGCTAGCAGTTCGTAAACTTTAACTTGGTACTTTATTGAGTTTTATTAATCAAGCCTGCGCTCATGTGAAATCAGTAGGAATAATTTGCAGAACAGCTCTAGGTGCTAGCTGACACAACAGCAGCAGTCTTACTAAGAAGAAACATACAAGGTTCATACGTGTGTACTAAGCTAATGGCCCTGGAGCCTTTACAAACCTAGCCCATAGGATTACCCTGGCATTGTGCCACCCGACCTTAGTTTCCAGTACCTCTGTTAAGTAGAGCTACTGGAGTGATCCCCGGGGTAAGTTTTCTATTTCCATCCACTCATCAAGATTTCTCTTGATGAGGGCCCAGTGAGATGCTCTGTTTGACATGCACGGGAAGTCTATTCCATAGCATGGGCAGTCTCTGGGTTATAAACCTGTCCTTCCAGCAAGCTCTACTGATTGTGGTAATGAAGTTGAGGTCTCTACAGCGTGTAGTGCGGAGGGATTGAGATTTCTTTAGATGTCGCATTTCTAACAGAGCTGGGTCAGACATAGCTTTGTAAGTTAAGCAGAGATCGCCTCTAAGTAGGTGATATGAGAAAAAGAATAGTTGGGGTTTTCTGAGTCTGTCCATATAGGACAAGTGTTTAAGGCCTAGGATCCACTTTGTGAAGTACTTTTGCGGCCTCTCCAGTTGTTACAGGTGTCTAGTGAGGTACATGCAAAATGGGGCATTGTACTCGACTGGCCTAATGAGGGAAGAGTAGAGGGAGACAATGACCTCTTTCTTCCTGGATGCAAAACCCTTAGTAATGAGAGGTGCCACACAGAAGGACTTTCTGACCACAATGGCAATGTGGTGGTCAAAAGAGAGGTTGCTGTCAACCTGTGTTCCCAGATCTCTTATAACGCCTTCTGTGTTCAGTGGATAACCATTAATGTGGTAATTCAGGAAAACCAGGTTTTTCCCAAAGGGGATGATGACATATTTTTTGGCATTGAGCTTAAGGCCATGGTTCTGACATCAGTCATTGGTCTCAGTGAGGCCTTTCTGTAGGATGTTAGCATCGCTTGGGGAGTTAATAATAGCTCCCAACTTGCAATTGTCTGCGAACTTTGTCAGCCAGAGTCCCTTCATGTTGGCCTGGACTTCAAAGAAGTAGATACAAAACAGGAGAGGACCCAGGACCGAACCCTGTGGGTCTCCACTCGTGACTGGTCAGCAGTCTGACTTCAGCTACTTTCACACTGTGGGTCCTATCTGTGAGCCAGTTTGTAACCCACCTAGTGATATATGGGTTGACGCCTAGCTTAGTCAGTTTTTGTATGATTCCTGAGAGGGTAATTGTATCAAAGGCCATGGCCAGATCAAGGTAGGCTGTATAAACCATCTTGCCTTCATCCACAGCTCTGGTGACTGACTCAAAGAAGTTGGCCAGTTTGAGCAGGCATCCTCCACAAAACCAAACTGTGTGGGATCCAGAGTTTGGAGCTCCTTATATCCTTGTTCATTAGGTCCATGATGATGCATTCCATAGCTTTGCATATCAGACTCGTCAGGCTAATGGGGCAATAGCTCCCAGAGTCTGCAGTCACTCCTCTTTTGTGGAGAGGGACAACTGTAGCAGTGCTCCACTCGGTAGGGACAAAGCCTGATGTGAGGCTGCGATTGAACAGGGAACACAGGTAAGGTGTCAGTTCATTCTGTAGTTCATGTAGAACACAGCCAGGGATATGGTCCCACAGAAGCTGCATTCTTGGCCTTGGACAGTGCTGTTTTAACCTGTGCAGCAGTAATACTGGGTGCCTGGCAATCTACTGGTATTGTGATTCGTCCTTTGGGGAGAGAGAGAGGGGTAGTTGGCACTGAATCTGTCGGCCAGTATATTGGCAATATCTGTTGGCTTGGTATAGGAGGTACCATTGTGTAGTAGCTCAGAGCAAATCTGGGTATTGCCATGGAGATTCTTTACATAACTATAGAAGGCCTTGTGGTTGTCTTTACTTTCTGCTGCAATTCTGTTTTCATAGCTAGCTTTAGAGGATTTGATGAGGGATCTCTATTTTTGTTGAGGCTGATAAGGGAGTTTTTCCAGTTTTGGGACTTCACCTTATTTCTCATCAGTTTCTTCCTTCTGTTGTAGAGTTTGTTTATGGCAGGAGACCACCAGATAGGCTTCCATTTTTTGGAGGAGAGCATCTTGGTTCTATTGGGTATGGCGATGTCCATGCATTTGTGCACATGCTCGTACATTGGTGTATGATTCAGCGGTCATGCAACTATTCTCCATTTGCATTGGTGCCGTGAAGTTAGCCACCTCTGTTTTTAGGAGTCCAAAGTTAGCTTTGGAGAAGTTTTTCATGGTGGTTACCTTTGGGGGGGGTGGGAGGGATGTGGATTTCCAAGGTGATTAGTTTATGGTCGGATCTAACCAGGGAGGAGTTGACTATTGGCATAGAGCAACGGTCACCCATCTTAGTCATGACCAGTTCAAGGATGTTGCTACTTCTAGTGGAAGTCAAGTCACTTAACTCTCTGAAGTGCTTTGGACAGTAATAACTTAAAAGTTATAATAAAATAATGAGTGTTCATTTCGCTAAGTGTAATGGTGACTACAAATTCAGCATAACAGTTTATTACATAAAAAAACACAGGTCTGCACAAAGTATCAGCTTTTGGGATCAGCACACTACAGTGGAGTCACTGAAGGGACCTTGAGAAGTGCTCAACAGGTATTTCAGCTGGAATGGTACCTTTGTGTTTTGTGACAAAATTTCAAAGTCTGAGAAAGTACAGTTGTGTACACTTACCATAAATGTAGATGTTCAAGTGTATTCACTGTTGCAGTCATCACACTTGGGTTATCTGCCTGCACGTAGCCCTCAGTTGGTCCGAATACCAGAGACTTGGTATTTCTGCGTCGGTTGGTGTCACTTTAGGACTGATATCAGGTCGTCAGGGGTATAAAAACAGGCAGCCAACGCCATGACATCAGTTTTTCTTGCCCCAAATGTCAGAAGCCCCCAAACAGGGAGCTACATTATGGTGGAAAAAAACACCACCAGCAAAAAGTAGATACCAACAGCCCAGTAAGGAGTGAATAAGAGAGAGAAAGAGACAGAGAGAGACAAGGGGACTGGAGGGTGGGAAACCAGGACTGCAACCGTGAATACACTCAAACATCTACATTTATGGTAAGTGTACACAACTGTACTATGTTCTTTGTGTTTCACTGTTGCCGTCATCACACTTGGGTTGATGTCACCTCTTGGGTTGATTCGTTGAGTCCCAAAGCTGAAAAATGGGTGGAGGCAGTCAAGAAGAGTTGGGGCTGGCTAGTATGCCCTGCAGGACTGCTGTTGCAAAACCCGCCCTGGATTTGGAAAAGATAGGCAGGTGGTAATGCTTGGTGAAGGTGTGAACAGAACTCCAAGTAGTAGCTTCCAGAACGTCCCTGTTAGGGACTCCTCTGAGAAAGGCTGTAGAGGTTGAAGTTGCCCTAGTGGAATGCATTCTGACCCCCCTGGTGGGGTGGGTTTCTCATGGTGTTTGTAATAGAAATGGATACAATGTGCTAGCCATTTGGAGATGGTTTGTTTTGATATGGCCTTGCCCTCTGCCCCTGGTGCAAAGCTGACTAGTAACTGGTCAGATGCCCTGTAGTCCTTATTCCTATCAAGGTAGAATCTGAGCTATCTGTGCACATCTAAAGAGTGCAGGATCCTTTGTCCCTTATTCTGAGGATTAGGGAAGAAGGTGGGAAAATGTATAGACTGGCTGAGAGCCACACAGGATACCAATTTGGGCATAAAAGAAGGGTTAGTCCTGAGGGAGACCCTGTCAGCATGAAAAATAATGAAGGGTTCCACACCCATAAGTGCTTTCAGCTCAGACACTCTTCTAGCTGAGGTGATGGCCAGAAGCAAGGCTGTTTTCCAAGAGAGGAATTTCAACTCTGCTGATGCTGCAGGCTCAAAGGGTGGTAGCGTGAGCTTTTCCAGCACAAAGTTAAGGTCCTTAGCAGAGGTGGGAGCTCTTCCTGGTGGCCTTAAGTTGTTATCCCCTCTCAGGAACTGTTTGATAAGAGAAGAGAGGTGGCTCAGTACAGTAATGAGCAGAGATGGCAGAGGCATGGATCTTAATGGAAGAGAAGGATAGGCCTCTGTGGAGTAGGTCTGCTAGGTAATAAGAAGGGCTTTGCTGTAGCTGCTCCTTTAGAGAGAATCCAGGAACAATACCTTTTCCACTTATCAGCATAGGATTTCCTAGTACTGGGTCGTCTGGCTTCACGAATGACATCCAACACCTGCATGCTTAGGTTGGCCAGTGGAGGAGAGTTCAAGGAATAAGCCAGGTTGCAAGGTTCAGGGTTTGCAGTTGCAGATGCAAGATCTGTCCCGCCTGCTGAGTGAGGAGGGTTGGGATCTGAGAAAGGTGCCATGGGGGCAGTGGTGACAGATTGCGCAGATGTGGGTACCAGAGTTGGCGTGGCCAGTCTGGGGCAATCAGGACTGCCCTTTGTTTGTCTTGCTTATCTTGAGTAGCACTCTTGCAAGAAGAGGCAGAGGGGGAAATGCATAGATTGAGAGGTTTACTTGCTGGAAGGATAGGGCATCCACTTTCCAGGCCCTGCTGTGAGGTACCCTGGTGCAGAATTTGCTGAACTGGTGATTGTAGGGAGAGGCAAACATGTCCACCTTCAGGGTACCCCATTTCTGGGTTAGAAGGTTGAAGAAGTAGAGGTCTAATTGCCACTCGTGTGGGTCTAGGAGATTTCTGCTTAAGTCGTCTGCCAGAGAGTTTTGTTTGCCTGGCAGAAATTGAGCTTGCAGGTGAATTTGCATAGCCAAGGCTGTGTTTCACAGGGTCATGGCTAGCCTGCAGAGTGGGTAAGAGTGGGTTCCCCCTGCTTGGTGATGTACCACATCACTGTGGTGTTGTCGGTTTTTATCAGAAGGGGCCCTGTTGAGAGTAGGGATATGAAAGCTGTCAGAGAGTGCTGAACAGCTAGCATCTCTTTTTGGTTGATGTGCAGGTGAATTTGGTTTGGGCTCCAGTGGCCCTGAATGCACAGATGCCCACCCCAGGCATAGTCTGATGCATCTGTGGTTAGGGTCTGGGTTGCATGGGGTAGTGTAAAGGGAAGTCCCCTGTTGTGGTTGCATGCTGCTGCCCAGCAAAGAAACTCTGTACTGAGACAAGGTATGACAGGTTCCAGGTCCTGAGAATGTTGGCACCAAAGACTTTTTAAGTACCACTGAAGTTTCCTCATATGTAGTCTGGCATATGGAATTAGTAGAATGCAGGGGGCCATGAACCCTAGAGCCTGCTGGATTTTCCTTGCAGATATCTAGGTTCTGGTGGCCATTTGAGTGAAGTAGCCAGTCAGGCTTGTTTTTCTTGAGTAAGGTATGCCATCTGGAATGCTGTGTCCAAGCTTGCTCCCAGGAATACAATTTTTTGACTGGGGACTAGTTTTAATTTCTATTCATTGATAGTGTACCCCAGGGAGGTTAGAAGGTCCTTTACAAACGTCAGGTGCTGCAACAGCTTTTCCTGTCTGCCTGAATCAGGCAATCGTCCAAGTAAGGGTAAATTTCTCTGTCTGCAATACGCAATGGCTGGAGCCAGACATTTTGTGAAGACTCTGAGAGCAGTGGATAAGCCAAAGTGCAGAGAACTGATAATGGATAGATCCTGCCCTGAAACACAAGATATTTCCAGCATGACTCCGATAGGGATAAGCAGATAGGCTTCCTTTAGGTTTAAGTCTAGGATGGCTAACCAGGCATCTTTTGACAGCATAGGGAGAAGCTGCTGTAGGGTAAGCATTTTGAATTTTGGTACTACCAGGAATGTGTTTTGAATGGAAAGGTCTAAGATTGGGCGCCAGGTGCCCTCTTTTCTGGGTACTAGGAAAAGTCTGGAATAAAAACCTTGTCCTATCTGTTCTGCAGGAACAGGCTGAATTGCCCTTATGGAGAGCAGGGATTGAACTCGGTTTTGTGCCTCTTCCCACTGATTTGGTGGAAGGTCTGGGAACCCTTTTGGGGTTGGCAGTGTGTGGAAGTAAATTCTGTACCCTTGGGATACTATGTTGAGAACCCATCAATCTTTGGTGATGGAGGTCCAGTTTTTTGCATGTTTTCCTCCTAAGGGCATGAGCAAATGGGCAGAGGTGAGGAGAGGAGTTGAGAAGTCATTGTGAATTCTTTCCATAAGGGGGTGGCTTAGCACTCCCTGTTTTAGAAGTGGAGGTACTCCGTTGCTTAGATCTCTACATACCCTGAGACTGTAGTCTGGGGGGTCTGTTTCCCCTGGGTCTAATCTGAGAAGCCTTTTTTGGGAGCTGGAAAGGACCAATGGTTCGAAGGGCAATGCCTACTGAATCTTGGAGGCTGCACTTGCAAAAAATCTTTGACTGTCTGCATAGACTTAGCCTTTTCTTACATCTTTTTTAGAACCTCTTCTGCTTTGGTGCCAAACAGATTGTCCTTGTTCAAAGGAGCATCCAGTAATTTTGATTTGACATGGTCTGGCAAGGTCTGCTCCTGAAGCCAAGCATGCCTTATAAGTACAGAACCTGTGACTGCTGCTCTGCAAGATGCTTCTAGGGCGTCAAACCCATATTACAGGGTATGTTTGCTGACTTGGCTTGCAGACTGCATAAGCTCCTGTAAATCTTTATTTTCTGCACAGTCAGGAAAAGTAGATAATTTTGTGCTTAATAAGTTCCATAGTATGTTGGTGGTATTTCAGCATGTGGAACTGACAATTCAATGTCTAATGGCGACAGTTGCAGAGGTATATACTTTCTTACCCCATCTGTCTAAAGCTCTGGAATCCCTGTCCGAAGGGGTGGGATTCTTAGCTGTAGTTGCTTTTATTTCTTTAGGCCCTTGGGAGATGACCTCTGGGTCAGCAGTAGGATTTTTGAAAAGAAATTTGTGAGTCAGGGACTCTGTAGTACCTGTCAGGTTTCCTTGGAGCAAGAGGTAAAGTATCAGGAGTTAGACTGGATTCCATGAAGACATCATCCACAACATCCAAAACAGGAGGGACAGCTAAGGTTCTGTGCTGTGGTAAATCTAAAAATTCCGTGAGTTTCTTTTTGGACTGAGGATAATCCTGGCATTTCCAATGAAAATATTCTCTCAAAGTATGTAGGGTTTCACCAAAAGAAAAATCCTCTGGAGGGGAAGCAGAAGGAATGGATTCTTCTGCATCAGAATCCTCATAGGCAGATAAAGGCATGTCTTCATATTCTGAAACCTCAGAGTCATGGAACTCCTGGTCAGTCCAAGCTGCTTGGAACAGATCTCTTTCTTTTACCAGGGGAAGGCTGACTTCCCCTAATCAGCATGATCAGGTCTTCTGCCACTTCAAGCATTTATGATTGTGGCAAGGAAGCAGGCGCTTGAGTTTGGGTAGTCATTTTTTTAGGCGTAGCTCTTACTCTTGGTCTTAGAAACTCGGTAGTTTTAGAGAGAACTGAAGACAAAAGAAGTCATTGGTTTGTGTTGAATATCAGTAATGCGAAGAACTTCCTCAGAAGCTGGTGCCTGCACAGCGGCTCCGGACCCATCCAAGGTAGAGACACCCGCAGGTTCCGTAGTCAAAGAAGAGTCTCGTGGCATACCGGACTCCGAACGGGTCTCAGTAGTGGCCTGCAAATCCAACGAAGCAGGAATCAGGGGCTGCGAAAGTGCCTCACTGAGTACCGGCGAACTGGAGACTAGCTTAACGGAAGCGTTGTTGGCAGTTTTTGACCTGTGCAGTCAGTCTCTGTCTTTATCCTTACGTTTTCGGAAGATCGGTAGTCGGACAGCTTACCAAAGCCATTTTGGGATACGGAGATCGAGAACGCAAGTCTATAGCTACAATAAGGGCATGACGATGAATAGTTCTGGCGTTGAACAAAGCACAAAACCCACAACGATGTACGTTGTGGTCTTGGCCTAAACAGGTGATGCAGTAAGAATGGAAATCTCGGTGTGGTATTTGCTTTCCACTGGCAAGACAATTGTTAACTTTTTCTGACAGTTAGAGCAAGAAAAAAGGGTCCCCAATGGAGTACTTAGCTTTAGTAGACTTCAGGATGATTCAATTTGAAAATGAAAACTCGGGAAGCGGCCGACCGGCACTCATGCGAACTGCTTCTGCCTAGGGCTCCTTGGCAAGAAAGATAGATGTAATGGCATTGGCTGCCTTTTTTTATACCCTTGACGACCTGACGTCAGTCTTGAAGCTATAGCAACCGGCGCAGAAATACTAAGTCTCTGGTATTCGGGCCAACTGAGGGCTACCTGCAGGCAAATTACCCAAGTGTGATGACTGCAACAGTGAAACACGAAAAGCATCCACATTTTGGCGTACAGACACACCTGGATTTGAACAAGACATCTGGAAACTTGTACAACAATAGTGCAGCTGGAAAGGTAGAATTTTCTTCCTTAAATTTTTTCAATATCACTCAAGGCCAATGAATCAAGGTTTGAGAACAGACGTTCAACCAACGGGCTGCATTATGTCAAGTATATACAGTAACACAAATACTTTTACTATTAAACAATAAAATCTTAAAGCAAAGCATTACAGTGCTAAAGGAAAGAACCAACACAATTTTACACCATCAGCTGTGAATAGCCTTTGAGATGTTCATTATACATCCCTGGTTTAAATATACTTGCACATCTGTGTTTCCCGCAAGAGACAGAAAACCTGGGTTAGACTCATTTATGCAGTTATATTATTTTAACATTCTTTATTTCTTTATTTTTTGGTGAATGAGCATGAATTTGGAACAGAAAAATGCTATGAATGAACTTGTAATAGTAAAAAAAAAAAAAAAAAGTCCACGTGACCCATTTTGTGAGTTTTGTCCCCTCAACAGTGTCTTGTACTCCCTACTTTCATTCACTTACTGTGGCTAACTCCAAAATTTTTTTTTGCTTTTCTTTTCTGCAACCTGCCACGCTCCTTTTGCACCAGAGGAATTCTACCTACACTGCACAATTTAGTTACACTCTTCTGGTGCTACTGACAACTGGCTACATTTTTTTTGATTATATCATCGGGTGGCCATGACTTGCAGGATAAGTCAGTATTGTCTGCCTTTCAGGCTTCTGAAGGGAACCAGTAAAGTTAATTCAAGCTGACCGATCATGCAAAATTCCCACTTACTAGCCTTATTGAAAAAAAAAATTTAAAAGTATTATGCATGCTCTGTCTGTATACAATTCAATAAATAAATCAAGAACTAGGTAAAATAATTCTAAGCTTACACAAGCTACACATAAGCAAGTTACATAAGAAGAACTCGGCAAAATAATTCTAAGCTTACACAAGCTACCCATAAGCAAGTTACATAAGCAAGTTACATAAGTTGCACATAAGCAAGCTAACAATCATATAGACTATGCAAAAATGACTCCTTTACTGTGGCTTCCTGCAGACACAATGCAAATAAATAGTTCTCTTAGGAACTTGTACAGCTCAGGTAATGGTTTTACAAGGAAGAAGTCCAAAACCAACCCTGTGTAAGTGCAGAAACACTTGGAGATGTCACCCGGCTCATACCCTTAATCCTTGGACCATCAAGCAACTTAGGCTGTACCACCCGAAGCTACAATGAACAATTTATCTTAGCCTTTCTAGCTACTGCATATGCAAGTTTTCCACTGTAAAACTTCTAAAGCTCACTTCTTGTTCTGTTTATACCATCAAGACACGTGTTTGTAAGGTGGGGGCAATAAATATCATTACAATGAGGTTCTCTATGCTATGATCATTTTAGTACAAAAAGGGTTATTAACCTTTCTATAATCAGGAAGCCAGTACGATATCCACTTCTGTCAGAGCAGTAAGATCTGCAGTTTCATATTATGACGATAATCTACTTAAGAGGCTGGACAAACAGAACAACAACAGCCTAGAAAAATGCTACCAGATATTAAAAAATAAAGAGCTACATATGTAAAGACAATGACCACAAAGGTTTATGGGGCAGCGGAGTGGCACAGCTGTCTCACAACACATGTTCATAGGTAAATACTACGCCAACAGCCCTTGAGGATCATTTTAAGCCTAGACAGTTTCTCTTTCTGTGCTCAAATTAATCTATCCCAATTCGTGACAGGACTGGCCTTACCCATCCCATGACTAAATTGTATATTACCCCAACAAGAATAACTGGGATCATACCATAAATAATTGGAGGGGACCCAAGTATGGGCTAAAGGATTCAGGACCTGCCTCTAGCCATTATCAGTACAGGAGGTAGTCCTGGAGTAAAATTTTTGCTCCCCATCCATACATCCAAGCTGCGCATGAACATGGATATGGATGACCTTTGCTAAGTGGATAGTGTGTCTGTTCCAAAGCAGTGGCATCCTCTGCTCGATACACCTGTCCCTCCAAACCATTCTGCTGATGTTGCGGAAGAGGTTTAGCTCAAGTATTTATCATGCCATCTGACTTGCTGATGTGCAGTAAATCCATCAGTATTGGGTCAGAGGATACCTTGTATGTCAGACACGTCACTTCTTAGCAGTCTGTAGGATACTGAGTACAGTGACAGAACTTTGAGTCAGTTCATGTAGGAAATATTGTTTAAGACATCTATTCTTTTAGTAAGGTATCGCTTGTTCTGGTTGTTTCACATGTCTGGATAGATACATGCCAAAGGGGGCATTGTATTCCATTACTGGCCTAATGCAGGCTGAGTAAAGGGGACAATAACATCCCTAAATCTAGATACAATCCCTTTGTTTCTAAAGCTGTGCAATACAGAGAGACTATCTTACAACAAACAACACTTTAGTCAAAAGTTAGGTCACTTAAGTACTCAAATCCCAAATAACTGCTTCACCTCTTAGGGGCATAATGTCAATGTGGTAGTTCCCTTGAGCAGATTATCTCCCAAAGAATATAGTAATGTATTTTTTTTTGCATTTAGTTTCAGTCCATGACTTTTACATTAGTTAATTATTTTGGACAAATCTCCCTGCAGAATTGGATAAATCATTTGGGGATTTAAGGACTGCTCCTTGCTTGCAGTCATATGCATACTTAACCCAATCCTTTGGTATTTGGTTTTACTTCAGAAAAGTAAATGCTAACAGGAAAGATCCCAGCACTGAACCATGAGAAGTAAGAAGTGCTCCAGTTCAACTGTTGGCTGCATTGTCTGCATGTCCTCCCTGTGTCTATGTGGATTTTCTCTGGGTACTCCAGTCTTCCCCCACATTTCAAAGACATGCAGTATGTGGACTGGACACTCTAGACTGACCATACGTGTGTGCATGTGTGTGTAAGAACAACTGCAGCAGGACTACCCACACAGCAGTATAAATGTTAGCTGCAGATGTTTGTCACACGAAGTGTCTCCCCTACCCCAGGTGCAAAAGTATGAAAAAGGAGTTGTGAATGAATGCCTGGAATGAGCACAAAGCTTTGCCAGGAAGTTTCCTCAGGTACAACTGTTCAATTCAAACACCAAGTTGCCAAAGCTTACCACAGTAGGCGAATTTCAGTGACAGCACACAGCTCTCGTGCAGGTGTAGCTGGTACTTGTCTGGATTGTTCACATGCAGCACTTCGACATTACTGCTCTCCATTCCCACTGCCAGCCATTCACCAGTCGGGCAGTACCCAAGTGAGAAAATCTGAAGGCAAAGACAAATAAGTAAGCTGCTGTACTAACTACTAACATAGTAAATGAGAATGAAAAAGTAGAAACTTGTACAAGTCTAAGCTTACTAACATTCTGCGATATTCTCAAGCCATCAAGGGAGTCAAAACTTATGAAAGTAACAAAGTGCAAAAGATGCAACGACAACTCCATCTCACAGAGGAAACCCAACATTCAATGACAACTGCATCAAACTGACGGGCTTTGTTTTCTAACATTACTGCTCATTATAACATGGCCTGAGAATGTCCATTGGGATAAGCATTAAAAATACTTTATCTTCTGAGCTGCTTGCCCATTTTGCTACCTTTTTTCTTGTTTTGTAGTACTTTGAGTTTTAGGTGGCATTTTAAAATAGTAAACACATTCTGTGCTCTATACAGCAAAAACAACTGGCATTCACAAAATAACAAAATTACACTTATTTAAGAAAGAATACTTCCCACACAAATTTACATGTTAAACATTGGGAAGTCTGTCTTACGGGGTTGGTAGACTACACCTGCCTTTTCATCTCATGCTGCCTCCTCTAAGGTGAGGGAATAGCCTGTGACAGCCACTCACCACTCTGAAGCTGTGCTGAATCACCCAACAAATGTGCACAAAGTTAAGGCCTCCGAGGAATTGGTCATATTCAGATGGAGTCTAACATGGTTGCTTCCACAGAGTGCAGTGCTTAGCCTTGGAGGTGGCCTTGTGATGCCTCCTGCAGTTTGGGGAGCCAGAGCTGGTGTAATGTTCCTTCTGAGGGTCCATTTGAAAGGGTACTGGACAACAGAGCCAATCCTTCAAAGGACAGACTCTGGGTTTGGGGTTGAAGTGGATGAAGTTGGATATATGACCTGGTGGCTTGGGCTTGTGATGTAAAGCTGCAGGATGAGCTGTCTGTCCAAGCTGGGAGACTGCTGTATTTGCCAGGAACTGCAGAGGCTGACAACGCATGACTGAACCTTACCAAAGGCAAAACAGGCTGGAAAGCCTGTTGCTGAAAACTTGGCAATAGGTAACTTCAAGAAAACTGCAGTGTCTGGTGTAAAAATATCTGGTATCCCAATAGCCAGGGGACTAACAGCTGATGTTTCAACACCAAAGGGATCCAATATCAGATGGGCTAGTACTAGACAGGATGTTGTTAGAGTACCAATGACTCCTAAGTGGCTAGTATTATGGGCCAAAGTTTGGTGTCTGATGCCAAGGACCATTTACACCACAGGAGCTAAATTCTAAGAGGATGACGGACGCCAGAAGTGCCGTTGGGGACTTGGTGAAGCTGGGATATATGCCTATTGGCCTGAGCTCACAGATGACCTGCATCAATTCATGGAAGGTGTTTTTTTTTTTTTTTGCTCCAATCTTTTGATAAATTAGTCAGATGGTCACAGTCTTAAGATGTTGTTCTTATGGGTGTGGAAAGGAAAACATTTACAGGGGCACCCTCTGCAGGCAAAAGGCAGCTGAATGGACTACCACTTGAGGCATGCCAGATACACCCACAATCTTCTCTGTGGGCACAATTACTTTTTGGCATTACCTTTGAAGCACCACCCCCTGTGCAGCATCCTCACTTCCAAACCCAATGTTCTTGATTAATACTGATGAGTTACTTATATACTTTTACGATGAACTCCTTTCTCTGTTGATTTTCTTACAAGTTTCTTTAGCATCTCTTTGTCTGACTGCCTGTATAATGTGTACCACTCTGCATCCCAATCTTATTTCTCACAATGTTTCCGTAGATCTGAAGTCTCCAGAAGTTGAACTATATGCACACAAGAGGTATACATCTTCACAATATGCCATCCCATACTCCTGACATCCACAACATTAGGGTGACTGCATAATATCCCAAGTAACATCCAAATCAAATGTAAAAATGTCACATAGACAAACAATTTAGTCAAAAAATGCAAGACAGACCCAGCAAAGCTAGAGTCTTCACTTTGCAATACCTTAAACCTTCTGTAGTGGAGGCCAGTGGGATATATGCAAATGATACCCTTATACTGTGTTACAATGCTGTGCTACATTATAATGTAATACAGTGCATGCCATGGTTGTTTTTGAGCTGTTTCTAAAGTATAGCCAAACAATCCACGTATGCTGTACTGATAAGCTCAGGAAAAAGACAAAACATGGCACGTGTACAGCTCATGGGGGTTGGAATGCGTGAGTAAAGACCTAAAGAAAAGAAAAACTAAAGTCATAGGTTCATAGGTGTGTACTAGGCTAATGGCCCTGGAGCCTTTACAAACATAGCCCAAAAAAATTGCCCAGGCACTGTGCCACCCAATGTTAGCTCACAGTGCCCCTATCCAATAGGGCAACTGGAATGATCCCTGGAGTGAACTTTCTGTTACCCATCCACTCATCAAGATGTCTCTTGAAGAGGGTTAGTGAGTTGCTCTGCTTGACATGAATGGAAAGCTTATTCCAGAGTACAGGCAGTCTTTAGAAGATGAACCTGTCCTTCCAGTATGTTCTATTAATTGTGGTAATGAGGCTGTGATTTCTGGAGCATATGGCATGGGGGGGGTTTGAGATTTCTTTAGGTGTAGCATTTCAAGTAGGGCTGGGTCTGACTTGGCTTTGTAAGTCAAGCAGAGATCACCTCTAAGTAGACTATAAGAGACTGACAACAGCTGAAGTTTCTTGAATCTGTCCATGTAGGAAGTGTTTTAAGGCCTAGGATCCTTTTTGTGAGGTACTTTTGTAGCATGTCCAGCTGTTGTAGGTGTCTGGTCAGGTACATGCTAAACGGGGCATTAAATTCAATGACTGGTCTAAAGAGGGATGAGTAGAGACGGATGATGACCTCTTTCTTCCTGCATGGGAAACCTTTGGTTATAAGATGTACCACGTAGAAGGACATTCTGACCAAAGTGGCAATGTGGTGGTCGAAGGTGAGGTGGCTGCTGACCCAGGTGCCCAGATCTCTTATGGCCCCCTTCAGTGTTCAGTGGGCTCCCATCAATGTGGTAATTCATGGGAACTGAGTTTTTCCCAAAGGAAATGACACATTTTTTGGCGTTAAGCTTCAGGCCTTGATTCCCACACCAGTCATTGGTCTTTCCCAAAGGGAATGGCAATGCATTTTTTGGCATTAAGCTTCAGGGCATGGTTCCCACACCAGTCATTGGTCTCAGACAGGCCATTTTTTAGGATGTCTGCATCACTTGGGGAGTTGATAATGACTCCTAGCTTGCAGTCATCAGCAAACTTGGTCCATCAAAGTTCTTTTGTGTTGGCCTGGACTTCTGAAAAGTAGATGCCAAACAGGAGACGGCCCAGGACTGAGCACTGTGGGACTCCACTCAAGACTGGTCGACAGTCTGACTTGGAATCCGCAGCTTTCACTCTGTAGGTCTTGTCTGTGAGCCACCTTGCAACCCACCTAGTGATGCAAGGACTGATGCCTACTTTGGTGAGTTTATCAATGATACCAGAGTGGGGAATGGTATCAAAAGGCCTTGGCCACGTCGAGGTAGGCTGTATGCACTGCCTTACCCTCATCCACAGCCTTGGTACCATCTTGAATAAGTCAACCAGGATCAGCAGGCAGGAACTCCCCTTGACAAAGTCAAACTGTGTGTGGTCAAGAGTTTGGAGATTGCCTAAATCTTTATTAAGCAGTTCCATAATGATGCACTCCATAGCTTTGCATACCAGACTTGTCAGGCTAATGGGGTGATAGTTCCCATGGTCTGTAGTTGCTCCCCCTTTATGAAGCAGGATAACTGTAGCAGTGCACCATTCGTTAGGGACATAGCCTGAGGAAAGGCTGTGACTGAACAGGGCACACAGATGTGGTGCCAGTTCATTTTGTAGCTCATGTAGGATACAGCCAGGGATGTTATCAGGTCCCATGGACACTGTACTCTTGGCTTTGAACAGCTTTTACCTGTGCCACAGAAATGGTGGGTACCAGGCTTTCTTCTGGTATTGCGATAGGGCTCTTGGGGGGATAGAGGGGTAAAGTTGGCACTGAATCTGTCAGCCAGTATTGTTGGCTATATCTGTTGGCTAAGTAGAGGAGGTGCCATTGTGCAATAACTCAGACCAGATCTGGGCATTGCCGTTGAGGTTTTTGATATAGCTATAGAAGGCTTTGTGGTTGTTTTTGGTGTCAGCTGCAATTCTGCCTTCATAGATGGCTTTAGAGGATTTGATAAGGGATCTCAGCTTTTTGTTGAGACTGATAAGGGAGTTTTCCAGTCTTGTGACTTCATTTTTTTTCTGCAACAGTTTCTTCCTTCTCTTGCAGAGTTTATCGATGGCTGGGGACCACCAGATTGGCTTCCTGTTTTGGAGGAGAGCATCTTAGTTATATTTGGTATGGTAAGGTCCATGCATTTGTGTACATGCTCGTACAGTGCATTGGTGTATGACTCAGCAGTCATGCAGCTATTTTCCACTGGCATAGGTGTGTTAGTTGTACCTGAAGTACCTTGGATGCATTGTGCTGGGTTACCAGTCAAGAGGTGTGCGCATCCTTTAAGAATATGGAGACACCACCATCTTTGGAGCTTACAGATGTACTATGGGGCCAAAAGGTATGGAACGATATGCAGTCTTGGAACGCAGGGGTGCTTTCTGCCTCTAAACCAGGTCTCCATTAAAACACAGATGTTGACATTCTCCATTTTGAGGAGAGCTTCGAGCAAGTGCATCTTGAGATTTAGACTTCTAGCGTTGAGCAGCATGCCCCTCAGATAGCATTTGTTTGCGTTGGTTATGGTGGAATTATGGTCTTTAGAACACTGCCTAAAAAGGCACTATAGGGGTGGCAAGAGCCTTAACCAGTACCTGGAATCCCAGGGGGTGACTGATGCTGGCAATCTCTGGCAAAGCATCGAGGTCTGTCGATCAAGTCATCCCAGGCAGACAGATACTGAATCCCCTTAGAATGACACCAGAAACTTAGCCAATTGTTGAAGTAAATCGTTTTCTTCTCATACTGTGGTATCATTCTGGGTGATGGTAGAATACTGCTCAGGGCTCGGGTCATACTTGTCTGGGCCACATAATCCGAGAATTCCATCACATCTCTTTTCATGTAGTCCAGGGAGGTACGTCTCAGGTCATTCACACCCATATGCACAATGACCGAGTCATATTTGTACTGGTTATAGATGGCAGATTCTGGCACCTGATAGACAAATGACTGTCACCTTCTCCTTGTTCAACCTAGTGAGTGGGACACCACTGCCTCACAATTAAGTCTCCTATAATTAGTACATTGGGCAAAGTGTTTTGCCTTAAGGGCTTAGGTTGAGGGGCACACTGTGGTGGTGAGCTATGTGTTCTGGGGTTGGTGTTGTGTTGTGGTGGTTGAATGCGTTTCTGTCTCGGGGGTGTCTGGTTAAATTTTTATTGAGAGTCTCCGCAAAGGTTAGGTGCATGGTTTGTGTTTCTATGTGTGGGTTGTGATGGTTGGTGTTTTGGAGGGCTGTGTGTTCTATGTAGTGAGCTGCAGGTGTTGACTTCTCCTCTTGACCAGTCCAGTCTTGGTTGGAGCATGCACTGCTTCCAGTCTGGTGATATAAGTGCATCTCTCACAGGTATGAGTGTTGAGAGGTAAGAGGAGAGAGTTGCCTGTGACCTTCTAAATTTATCACTTGTAAAATCTCTAACTTCCATCCAGAAACATTTAATGCCCTCCTCTCTAAAGTAAACTGGAAATTCCTTACCCAACTCTCACTAGATGAAGCAGTTTTAGCTTTCAACTCCACCTTCCTTAGCATCTTAGACTCACTTGCTCCCCCTCGCAAAGTCCGAATTAAGTCCACCATATCTCCGTGGCTTTCAAAAGCCACGCGTACCCTTATGATAACTAGAGACAAACTATGGAAAAATGGTCACAAACTAAGCTCTCTGCAGACTTACAAAAATATAAACAACTCAGAAATCTGACAAAAAACACAAAGATAAAAAGGACTTCTATAACAAACCTCCCACAACCCTAAAATCTAATCCTAAAAAATCCTGGAACTCTGTTAACCAAATATTACATCCCGGTAATCTTAGCTCCTCCAATCCATGCCCAGACAAGACATCTGAAGAAATTGCCACTATCTTCAATACCTATTTTATCGATTCAATATCTAAGTTACTGACCCCTAACCCAAACTCCTCTACTACTAACATCTCCAACTTTTCTGAACCTACTCCTAATACTATCTCCTCAAATACCTTCTCCCTCAAGCCTGTACCTACTAGCTACATCAAAACTCTACTCTCTAAATTAAAACCATGCTCAGCATCAGCCGACAATATTCCTTCCACTTTTCTTCTACTAGCAGCTGACTCTCTTGCTCTCCTGTATCTATCCTAATTAATCACTCTATCTCTGAATCTAAAGTCCCTTCCATCTGGAAACAATGCTACACTCTACCTATACACAAAGGAGGTAACTCCTCTGATATCTCCAACTTTAGACCTATCGCTATCCTCTCCCCTCTCTCTAAAGTAATAGAAAAATGTATTCATAAACAAGTTATGCAGTATCTAATGCAGGAAAATCTGCTTACACCCACTCAACACAGCTTCAGACCCAAACATAGCACCGCTACAGCTCTATTATCCTTCCTCAACACAGTCTCTATAGCCATGGATGATCATAAACTTATTTCTTGCCTATTCTTGAACCTCTCAAAGGCTTTTGACACTGTCTCACACTCTCTTCTGCTGCACAAATTGCGTAACCTCAACTTCTCCTCTGATACTGTTGCATGGTTCTCCAGCTACCTCACTGATAGATCTCAATCAGTGAGATGGCACTCTACACTCTCCCCTCCTCTCCCTGTAAAAATGGGTGTACCTCAAGGGTCTATCCTAGGGCCTTTACTTTTTAATATATTTACTAATCAGCTCTATACCTTCTGTCCTCAGTCATCTTTAGTGCAATAAGCAGATGCCTCTACAGTCATCACTATGGCCAACTATCCCTCTCAGCTCTTCTTAGCTACTCAGGCATCTTTTAACTTAGTTGAAACATGCCTCTCCCAACAACCAGCTCATCTTTAACCCTAACAAAACAAAGCTGTTACTCTTCCTACCTAAAATGTTCATAAATATTAAACCCTCCTTCTCCATACAGTCCCTTAACAACACTCCCATTCAGATAGAATCCAGTACTAAGCTCTTAGATGTAACAATTGACAATCAGCTTAAATTTGACTTGCATGTTAACAACTGCATCAAAAAGACAAATTCAAAACTAGGGCTCCTTTACCGTACCAAAAAATTCCTTACCTCTGAAGCCATGATTACTCTCTCTCTTAGCTACCTTCTACCCAGTCAAATGTAAAATTCTCAAATTCTCACAAATCTTAACTCAGCACTCCTGACCAAACTCAAATCTACCTACAACAAGGTACTAGATTTGCTACCCAACAAACCTACAAATCCCATCACTCTCTCTCTAAAACACCTAAACTGGCTTGAATTACTCCACCATCTTCTTCTCTCTCAGCTCCAGATCATCCATTCTATCCTATAAGAGCCTTCCTACTGCCCAGCACTATCCCCTCTCATCTCCCATTATTCTCCCTCCAGACCTCTCCGAAGCTCTAACCAAGACCTACTACAAATCTACAAACCCAAGTCTAAATTTGGACACATGTACAGCTATCACCCCACTATTGCCTGGAATAAGCTCCCACTAGAAATCAGGACCCTTACACATCCTAAACAATTTAAGACCGCCACCAAAGAGCACTTTAAAAGTCAATGGTCCTGCACTGCACTCTCCCTCCTTAAACATCCCCTACTTCTCATACCTTAATCTACTTTCTGCCCTTAACTCACTCTTCTCACTAGCTCTCTCTAATCTTCCTTGACTACTCTTTCTACTGTCGTCTAAAATCTATTAAGCAAATTGCCTCAGAGAAACATTCTACTGTAATTGTCTTGCCTTCATGCAACTACATCACGATAAAACTGTTTTTTTTAACCACTTACCACAAAAACTATACTCATCTTAATGACATATTTCTTTTTATAGATCTTGAAATAGTCATGCTATACTCCTGATTATTGACACTGTATAACACTGTATTGCTTCTTAATGCCTTGTAATAATCCTGTAACATTGCTGTTTAATGCTACTTTATAATGAAAATTGTACAATATGTTGGAGCTTTTCTGCCCGGGCCTCCGCTGAAAAAGGGCTCTTCAGCTCAGTCGGACAATCCCAGTCAACAAATGTAAAATAAATTAGACAGTTGCCACACTGTCTCAGAATGCCCAAGTACACCAAGTTAGCAGAAGAAAGCACAGGAAATTGCCCTACAATCATACCTGGGGGGGTGGTCATAATTAAGAAGTACTGGTGCTGTTACTGCACAGGAACAGCTAGTGCTGATAGCACCTAAGTGTGCTACAATAAATGCTACAAAAGCCTGTTAAAGTGCTAGCTGATTAAGCTAATTGAAGTGCTAGTAGTAAAAGAACAAGCACGTATTAAGGGGAAAATTGAACAGCAGCCTTTCTAGCACCAGTAATAGTTTACCTCAGCTGAGCACCGCTGCATGGTGTGCAAACACAGGCTTTTAAACCAGAAAGTTGAAAGGGATGGAAAAAATGCCCAAACAGCCAGTAAACTACAATTTCTGGACCAGAAACCACTCCTCTTGTGGTAGATAGGCTACCTAGTGCTTACCACTCCCAGAAGGCTTCCCTCCAACACAGAAAGGTCTGGGGGGGGCTCCGAAACTTACAAAACAGTCCTGAAATACAGCAAATCTGTATGTGGACTAGAGAAGTTACAAGGAAGGCAGGAAACCAGCTTAAAACTTTTTTTTTTGCAGAAAAGTAGTTAGAACAGTAGCAAAAACACTTTAAATGCAGTACATGCTAGCACACACCTGTGTAGAAATATTAAGGCAAATACAATTTAAATAAATGCAGATAAATTAAAAACTACAAAAACAAGTGCAGAGAGCAGTATATTATGAAAAAATCAAAATGGAGACACTTAGTATCTCTTTCTCCTTCCTGTAGCTCTTGTAGTCTGCATGCCAAAATTGGATCCGCGAAGCTTATACAAGCGCAAACCCAAGTAAACACAAGCTTTTAAACCAGAAAGTTGAAAGAGATGGAAAAAGTGTCCAAACAGCCAATAAACTACAATTTCTGGGCCAGAAACCACTCCTCTTGGGGTAGACAGGCTACCTACTGCTTACCACTCTCACTGATGAGATACAAGGTTTCCTTCCAACACAAAGGTTTGGGGGACTCAGAAACTTACAAAACAGTCCTCGATACAGCAAATCTGTATCTAGACTTGACTAGTTACAGGAAAGAAGGGAAACAAGCTTAGAACTTTTTTTTTGCAGAAAAGCAGTTAAAACAGTAGCAAAAACATGTTAAATGCAGTACAAACTAGCACATGTGTGTAGCAATATTAAGGCAAAAACAGTTTAAATAAATGCAGATAAATTAAAAATGACAAAAAACAAGTGCAGAGAGCATTAAAATATGAAACTAGCATTCAGAATCTTTCTAGATGAATCGATGTCCTTAAGGGATCATTTCCATATGCCTCATCACTCCAGCTTTGGTGGGTCTTTTGTGTATGTTTAAAAAAAATATACACACACACCAACACAAATATGCATTTACATACATATGGGTGTGTGTATATGTATATGCAGGAGACAAATGAAGTCAATTGTCTTTAAAATATATATCAGTTTTGTTGACAAAACAGAAAGTCGACAATTGTACAAGCTCACTACATTATCGGGGTTGAGGAATATGCCTTTTCTGCAGAACTGTGCGGTGGAAGACTTAAAACATAAAATAAGCAAGGGATGTGTCCTACACAAAGCACTGTTTTACTGTTGGATGCTCTGAGATCAATTCTCAGAACATGAGCAATCAAGGGTTAATGTTTTGTTGTTTGTGTTGACAGAACACATCAACATTTTGGAGTACAGACTGTTCGAAGTATGTGCGCGCACAAATTGTATGTGTATACACACACACACATAGACGTGCATGTATATACCCACACAAAAAGATGCTGTACTGTGCTGAAAGGCGAGATAGAAACAAATACTTAAAAATCTCATAATCAATTAAGGTTCACTCTGCTTTCTGCAGTGGGATACCCAGAGATTTACCTAATATACAACTGCTGGGCACTTAAAGACTATGATATGATGCCCGTTACTTAACGCACAGAATGCCAGAACCATATTGGTTGATGAATGGTTTTCACCTAATGCATGCAAGGCTATTAGGAATACAGTAGAAGAAGGCACTGCTGATTAATTCAGCCTCTGTACCAGTCAGAAGTGCTGCAAACTTGTTGGCCTAGTTCAGAATTGTGTAAGAAACGGGCTGCCATTACTGGTTATGCTTCACTTTTACACAATACCAGGGACTTAGAATTTAAAATGTGTGTACCAAGTCCCCCCACGCAACTCCTGGAGTATGAAAACTGTGGTGCAGGAGGACAGAGCATTGACTATGTTCAGTGTCCACTCACAGCACACCACCATAGACATTAACATGCAAATAATGGGAAGGTGAGCTACGGGAGGCGTCTTCATCCTGCCTGCGCACGCCATACAAACCATACAAAAGTTTCCCTAACAGTTCAGTAACTCTCACATGTACCAAGTCATACTGTTCTGTGACCTGAAGCCCCCTGAATATCCCAGATCCCAAGACACTGGTGCAGCAGGCTTCAGCATCCTGGTAAAGAGACCAAGAGTCCTTAACACCATCTATTATAATTCAGTGAGTTGTACCAGCAGTGGAATCTGCAGTCTGCCCTAAAGTGGTGGTGGTGGGGGGGGGGGCACACTATAAGAAACAGACTGTAAGAAAAGCTTAACAAGCTGTGCAACAGGAAAGCAAAAGCAGGTCAGAAGGCAGGGTTCAGAGTTTGCATAGTAATACTACAGAAACAGTATGCTAGAGATATGACAGTTACAAAATGCCCACTGGAATTAGCTGAGGCAGTTTACGGCAGATTGCTCCTCAATATTTCAGGAAAAAGGGCAGGTGTCACCCACAAACAGCAGATGCTTTAAAGACTTCCTGTTACGGAAATCTCAGACTTCCGAGGAAGAGACAACCAAGTGAGATGGCTGCATTAACCATACTGAAAGGAACAATGTACTAAAAACATTTATATGGAAACATTCATAATGTCAGAATTATAAACAAACTTAATATAAATGAGTAAAAGGGGCTTGATTCGATTTACTTCAAAGTCACGTCACACTATTATTTCAGTTTCAGTTTTACTAGAAACATCTATCACATCTGTCCACAAAATGACAGCCAGTATGAACTGATTGAGTATGTTAGTGTTAGTTTACAGAATCATACATCTTTTTCCATATGTTTTAAGTATTTGCTGAAAAACAACCAACAGCACAAGCTGCACGCATATGTTTTCAGTATATTTAGAATGAAGGATTTACATTTTATATCCTAATAGCAATATACAGTGTAAAAAGAAAGGCAAACAACACCAGCCTCGTTCCCAGTTATTAATTTCTGCATCATCCCCAAGTAAAAATAACTATACAGGCAAAATGTCAAAATCAATACTTTTATGCACCTGTGATGAGAAATCATGCTGCTGTAACTGCCTTCCTTCCCTTAGGTCCCAGGACCTCACTGTGTTGTCCAAACCGCCTGTCCAGAGCTTGGTTCCATCATTTGAAATGTCAATACAGCTGGCTCCATCCGTGTGGCCTTGGAACTGCCTGATAAAATAAATACTGCTGAATAAAAATTTCCTGCCAGTGTTGTAAGTTTAAACAATGATGTTCTAATCATGAATTCTGTGAAAAAGCTTCATCTCCTCTGTGTCTGGTAATATATAAAGATAAACAAACTCTAGCACAACATGAAGTGTGTTTACATTACGAAAACATTTTCCAGGTGTGCTAAGATCAATCTGCAATCGAACTAGCAATGAGAGACAGTAGAGGGCCAGAATTTATGTAACTGCAAACTTTAGGATACCAAAAATGAGAATGCAGAAAAATGCTTTTCCTACAGAAATGTCACAGTTAATACTTTACACACAGACACAGAAAAATCAAGAGAAATGCAGGCTTCACTCTACCAGGAGCATAAAGCCCTGCATTAAGGAAATATCAGCTATAGTATGTTAACAAAAGCCAAAGGACAGAAACACATGGAAAAAAGCCCTGGAATTAGGACAGATAAACAGGAAATACCTGATCAGTGACTGCCATTTCATTACCATGACTTGGGTTTGAATTATATGGAAATATGGCACAGAAGGAGGGGAAAAAAATAACACGAAGCACGCAGCATTAGGCCAAAAAATAACATTAAACCACAAACTAATGTTCCTCAACCCAGAGAGCAGTGCTGCAGCCCATAATTAGCTCATAAAATAAGTTATATAGGCTGTGCAATTCAAAACAAGTGACAAGTAAACCACTTATGAATTATGGTTATTACAGCTCTTAAAAACTATCCAAAACAGCTGCAACCGTCCTGTCTTTTGCTATACATTACTTGTTAGATATATTCAAATTTAGTATCTGACATTTTCTTTGCCCTTACCAAGGGATAAAGGCTCTTACCTGACCAGCGTCTGATTGTGCAAGTCCCACACAGCGATATTTCCATCACTACAGCAGGAGAAGCAGACCTTGGAGTCAGGACTGATCGCTAGTGCATAGCAGGCAGGAGCAGAGGATGTTAGCTCAGCCTTTATTCGTGGAGTCGGTGCTGCTAGGTCCCAAATGGATAACGTGCTGGCCTCCCCACCAACAATGAGCGTGCAACCATCAGGCAGCAGCTTACAGGATCGGATATAATTATCTCTGTTCTGTAAATGGTTTGATTAAATATAAGGAAAGTGCATTTACTTCACTTCTTTAACACACAGTTCTAAACTTATCCAATATATTTTAAGTATCTGAAACTGCATCGCATACCTTAATCCTCTCACCCGAAAGCAAACCTTATTTTAGGAGATATCACAGACTAAAATAATCACCATAGGGACGTTTTCCAAACCACGAGACAATGTGTCATACAAAAAATTCTGTACTGCCAGTTGGACACAGTATGCTACCCTTTGCTTCATACATCTCAGAAACTGAATGACAAACTTACTTTCTCAACTATGTTTTTTCTGTTATGCCACGTTATCCATCCATTAACTCGCATAACTTATAACCTACTATTAGCATTACCTAGTTCCCTCATTACACTCCATTTTACTTTTGCCTTATTACACTGTCCTTCCTACCCCTTTCATTTGCAATTATTTTCAAGCTCCGTGCACTTCTGCAGCGTCATACATCTAATTGATATTCTGCGACTGAAATGTTCTCCTCCCTTCATTCTTTTAATCAGTTCATTCCTCTTAGTACCACACCATGGCTCTTTCTGATGGAAAAAAAATGCATCAAAACACCAGCTTTTCTTTCATTTTAAATCATCTGAGAGCTCAGCAACTATATGTCACAGAACACTAACCATACAATTTGTGGAATGCGACTTGCTGCTACCCAGAAAGATAAACGACATAATATACAAGTTAAACTTGTATATCAATAGTCCGACCAGACTCCATGATATATTTATTTTTAATTTATAGTTGGGGAGAAGCAAGTGGACACAGCCCATTTACAGCAGAGGCATGGGGAGAAACTCTACAAGACTTAGTATATATATAAAAAAACCCACAGTATACACATAATTCCTACCATCAAATATATGAAAAGATGCAAAGGACTGAGCCTATGAAGAGTATGAAGAACTTCCCATATACAGTACTTGCACTGTATAACCCGTGCTTTGGGCTTTGCTACATCACTTATATGATGATCTAAGAAAGAAAGAAAGGGCAGGCATGTATGTAAACTCCTACAATAAATGCACATACTAGTCCATGGCAGACATAAGTTTCATCTTGTACCTAATGTGCTTATCTAAACTATCAGTGAAATGAAATTAAACTAAAGTACTTAAAACAATAGCTATCTACAAAGAACAGTAAATCTAGGTAATGGTAAATTAATATTCTACTTGGTATGCGTACCAAAATATAAAATAAATTGCAAAACATGCCCAGTAATGGTGGCTAGGGATACTATATATGTACTAGAGGAACAGTACAACTTAGAAATGTGGTAAAGCAAGCTGCTACAGGAAATTCAATGAACCAATGACTGCTGGTCAACTAATGCAATATTCTATAGGGTCCAGGTCAAGGAATCAAAACAGCACAAGTACAGGAGTTAGTGAATATAGTAAAAAGAGGGTATGTGTGTGAGGGGTGATGACTGGTGTTAAGCCTAGCAGTTTACAATGACAATTGGCTTGAATAATTGTTTTGTAATACAAAAGCTGCAGCCCAATGCAGACCTCAGATTACCTGGGTTTAAAACTTGGCCATGCTACTGGAGTATCCAGCTGATGCTGGTTCACCAATACTGGGAGGGGGAGGGGGGGTGTGAGTCATGACTCTGAACTGCCACCTGGTGAATGCACCCACAGTCCTTTGAGATTCGTTTTTGGTCTTTTTTTTTTCAGTTTGATGGTAATTGGCATTTTGAGTACTGACATTTCAGTAGTTAACCTAGAGATCTGCTGATGTTTACCACACAACAAATTATTTACATTTTAGCGTAAAACAGGAGTTATAAAGAACGATAATGGAATATGCTGTAAAGATATACAGTAATAAAAATTAACAATAAACCTAACACATTACTGCGATATTATAACCAGTGCAACTGTGTTTTTAAATACTAGATCTATATTCTAGGAATGTAATTATTAAAAGGATGCAAAAATATTTAAAACACTGCAGACATAAAAATAATAAATGGGTGAGAGCCCCTACCCCTTTTAAAGCACTTACAAAAAGCTGAACACAGTCTGAAACTTTGCATGAAAATGCAAACCCTTAATCATGCCCTAAGTCAGGCAGCTATAAGGTCCTATAAATATGGCTGAACATCTATTAAATTCAGCATCTCCACCAAAAGCACTTTGGATTAAGCCCAAAACCTTCACCTAATAACAGGATAAGTACATTTTACCTGGTTTAAGGAGTCATGATCACCCAAGCTCAAATTTTTTTATTTATTTATTTTTTTTACTTAAATGCCTGGGGAAAAGAGAAAAAAAAAGATACTGTACTGAAATCCCTAGACAGCTGCATAGACTCTAGATCACAACCACCCCATCAGCTCTTAAAAGAAAGTTCTGTTCTGTATTGTTTCTGTTAACTTACCAAGCAGTCTAACTGAGATACAGGGCTCTTGCTGCCAGGCTGACCGATATCCCAGACCTTTACACAACCTTTGCCACCAGTGTACACATGCCTAGTAGGATTGCTGATGGTAACTGCACATACTACTTCTCCGTGGTTTAGCGTATTTATCTGCCGTGCATGACGTGGAATTCCTTGTCCAATTAAGGCATCAGGTGGGAATGGAACAGGCTGCATCTGACCATCAGCAGTAACGTGGAATGAATAGGCTCTACACAAAGAACGATCAGAAAATAATATTAACTATTTTCCAAACTTCTGCAATTACCAATCAGTTTTTCAGCATTTCTCAGCAAAGCTATCAGTCGTCTCTTGACATGAGGTCAGGAAAAGGCATGAAGTAATTGCATCTTGAGAAAAGACAGACCAACTGAATACATTTGCTTACTCTTACCTCTGCTAAACTCACGGCATCACTTTACAGTGAACAGCACTGTAGTAAAAGTGCCAAGAAACAAAGCTGGAGACCTTAATTTGAATTCAGTCATTCAATACACTTCAACCACAAGAGCCTGAGCAAATCAAGTCTCAGTTGTAACTGATCTTTCTAGCTTGTGAATTTGACTGTGCTTAAAATGCAAACTGCCACACTATATTCAATAATGAATCGTACCAGGCTTGTTTATCTAATAGAATTGGAATCCTTTCATCTCTGTTAGAGATACAGCACAAAGATACCTTTAATGACAGAGTAGATCTTACAGGAGTCATGGGCTGAAAAGGTGATCTAGCTTCCTAGGAGCACGGAAAGTTTGGCTTCAATGATGCATGAGCAAAAGGATCACCTACATCTAAGTGTGAGGAATCAGAATTTGCTTGGGGTAAAGCTCCTTGTTCTCTTCTGTGAAGGAACCAAAGACACTGATGGCAAATCAGAAGCAGGATTCCTATACTTCAGAAATTTCATACAATCTTGGGCCAGTTTGAAGAAATCCTGAGATGAAGCTTAGGAGGCAGACAAGAAAAGTTATGTTTATTTAGCCATATATTTAGAAATGAAGAATGTCTAGGAGGACTCCATCATGAGTGGGTATGTGAGATCTCAATCCACTCATTGCTGACATCCTTGTAGTCAAAACAGCATAGGGAGAATGCCTACCGCCTTGTTAACTAGAATATGAGTGTTGGAACCAGAGGCCCTAGGATGAATGACATCTGTAATTAGCCCATTAGGACATGACATTATCTAAAAGCACTGTGGCCTCCAAAGGGCATGTGCCAGATGCCTTGGAAGGGAACTGATACTAGCTAGAGTGTCTGCAGTAGCACCTTAACAATAAAGGTGCCTTTGGGCCTAGGGAAGTCTTCTGACTCTATTCGACTGCCGTGGCTGCCTGAAGTGCCCTCTCTTTCAGGCACTTCAAATACTTTTTCTTTTTGGGTGGGAGGTGAACACTGGATGTGCCCAACATCAGAGCAGTCCAAGAGCATTAGCACAATATTTTCAGTGGTAAGAGAGATTTAGCTCCACACTTGACTGTCCCAGGATTGAAATAAGCACAATTGGGACAAACAGGACACATAGTGTTCCAGACCTAAGGAGAATATGCACAATGTGAAAATGTGGGGTTTGTTTTTCACAATCAAGAGAGTTAACTTTCTCTACCCCAGAATCAAGCACTGAGTCCTACTAAAATCATAAGCAGACTAGTATACAATGACCAGAGAGAAAAACACACAAAAAAATTCTCAAATGGGGTACTTATTTGAAGTATGCAAGCAGGCCAAACTGCCAAATTGATGATTCAAAATTAGCACATAAATTGCTCCATGAACTATTGCACAAAAAACTGAGGATGGAGCTGTCTGACATTAGTCTTGTACCACTTACATCCTGATGGGAGAGAATCTACTGGGATTGGAGGGGGAGGAACAGTCCTCTGGAATTGAGGCTGGCTGTTGGGTTCTCAATGCTTTTTTTTTAATCTTCCACTTAGATTCATAAGCTAGGAGCCATAACTAAAGACAGCAGTTTTCTATTTTGTAACGTGCCAGACCAAACCTAGAGAACTGTCCCCTTCAATGGCATCCCTACACAACAGTCATTTTCTAGGGGGACTGGCCAGTTAGCTCACACTGCTGGGTGTGGTAAGATGATGTAATTCTTCATGGCACTTCTTATTCTGGAAGGGGGTAACACTTCTTGAAAACATGGCTTAGATAAGAAAACAGGTGGATGGGGCCAACAGGGGATCATAAAATACCTCATCAGTAGTAAGGGCCTGCTCAAAGACATGGCAATAGAAAAAGACCACTCATTAAAATGGATCTCTGCTATGGACTGTATGTGCTCTGCATTGTGGAAGTATGCCTTCAGGCAAATCATCTGTAGAGACAGATATACTTGAGCCTACCATCCTGGTCAGTGCAATCAGTTACACAACAGGACACTTGGCAGCCTAATGTGGGAAGATGACCACACAGTTTTAACCAACTTCTCCATGAGATGAGATTTGGAAAGAAATCTATTTCTATTGTCTGATCTGCTACACAGGACTGGAATTTGTAAAGGTGAGATAAACAAGTTAAGAGGGTTAAGCACCAACATGATAAAGGAGAATTCTTACAAGTCTACCCTAACAAGATTTAAGATTTCCTTGTCTGACCATAAGGCGACAGTGTCCTAGCCTACAGAACCTGCGGTGAAGTAAGGATATGAATGATTAAGGATACAGAATGTCTACTCAGAAATCACTTAATTCAGCCAAAGAATCAGAAAGCATCTTCTTCCTTAGGACCACAACAACTGAAAATAGGAGCACACTGGCTGCAAAAATAACATCCTTACTAACGGGTTCCTGTGTGAATGCAAGACAATCAGTCTTTAAAAGCATCATTTGCTTAGTCCAGAGCACCCAATATTACTACAGCTTTGAGATCCCTTCTTCTCTTCCCGAGATAATCATTAAAACAGTTCTGTCGGAAGGAATGGAAGGACAACTCAGTCCATTAATAAGTGTCCATGCTTCTCAAAGGAACAGCCATCTGATGGGGAGATGTAAGAAGGGGAAGACTCATTAACTATCTCAGAAGTAATGGCCTCTGACTCCTTGCAGGAAATGGAGGGGAAGGGAGGCCCTCCCACCTTCCTTCAGCTCTGATGTGGATTATGCACATGGGATAAAAAATGTGACAGATATGTTCCAGGTGTTAGCGCAGAGGAGCTGTGGAATGTGATGGATAATGGTAGCCTAGCATCATGAAAGACCTGTATGGGTCACAGGCCATCTTCACTAAGACTGCATTCCCAAACCCAAGTGGACAAGTTCCATCAGATGTCAAAGTACAGCTGTGTACACTTACCATATGTATTGACTGTTGCAGTCATCACACTTCGGTTATCTGCCTGCAGGAAGCCCTCAGTCGGCCCGAATACCAGAGACTTAGTATTTCTGCATCAGATGCTGTTGCTCTAGGACTGACGTCAGGTCGTCAGGGGTATAAAAACAGGCAGCCAACACTATTACATCAGTTTTTCTTGCCCCAAATGTCAGGAGCCCCCCAATATGGAGCTAAGTTATGGTGGGGGTAAACACCACCAGTAAAAAGTAAATACCAATACCAATACCACTGAAAAGGGGGAGTAGTAAAAGGCATAGAGAGTTTAGAGAGAGAAAAAGAGACAAAACCAGGGGGCTGGATGGAGGGAAACCAGGACTGCAACAGTGAATGCACTCGAACATCTACATTTATGGTAAGTGGACACAACTGTACTATGTTCTTCGTGTTTCACTGTTGCAGTCATCATACTTGGGTAGATTCCCAAAGCTGAAGAAGGGTGGAGGCAGTCAAGAAGAGTTACGGCTGGCTAGAATGCCTTGCAGGACTGCTGTTGCAAAACCTGCCCAGGATTTGGAAAAGACAGGCAGGAGGTAATGCTTGGTGAAGGTGTGTACAGAACTCCAGGTAGCAGCTTCCAGAATGTCCCTGGTAGGGACTCCCCTGACGAATGCTGTAGAGGTAGAAGTTGCCTTAGTGGAATGTGTTCTGACCCCCTGAGGGGTTAGTTTCCCATGGTGCTTGTAGCAGAAAATGGATACAATGTGCTACCTATTTGGAAACTGTTTGCTTTGAAATTGCCTTGCCCTCTGCCCCTGTTGCAAAGCTGACTAGTAACTGGTCAGATTTTCTGAAGGGCTTAGTCCTATCAATGTAGAATCTGAGCTGTCCGTGAACGTCCAAGGAGTGCAGGATCCTTTCCCCCTTTATTTTGAGGATTAGGGAAGAAGGTAGGAAAATGGCTAGATTGGTTGAGAGCCACACTGGACATCACTTTAGGCATAAAGGAAGGGTTAGTCCTGAGAAAAAACCCTGTCAGCATGGAAAATAATGAAGGGTTCCACAGCCATAAGTGCTTGTAGCTCAGACACTCTTCTAGCTGAAGTGATGGCTAAAAGCCAGGCTGTTTTCCAAGAGAGGAATTTTAACTCTGCTGACATGGCAGGCTCAAAAGGGGGTAGCGTGATCTTTTCCAGTACAAAATTAAGGTCCCAAGCAGGGGTGGGTGCTCTCCTTGGCAGCCTTAAGTTGTGTGCCCCTCTCAGGAACTGTTTGATAAGAGGGTGAGAGAAGAGAGGAGGCTCAGTGTATAATGAGCCGAAATGGCAGAGGCATGGATCTTAATGGAGGGAAGGATAGGCCTCTGTGGAGTAGATCTGCTAAGTAATCCAGGATTAGAGACAGATGGGCAGAGTTGTGTCCTCTCCTTTAGATTGAATCCAGGAGCAGTACCTTTTCCACTTATCAGCACAGGATTTCCTTGTACTGGGTCTTCTGGCTTCAAGGATGACGTCCAGCACCTGCTTGCTTAGGCTGGTTACTGGAGGAGAATTCAAGGAATAAGCCAGGCTGCAAGATTTAGGGTTTGCAGTTGCAGATGCAAGATCTGTCCCCCCTGCTGAGAGAGCAGGGTTGGGTTCTGGTGTAGGTGCCATGGTGGCACCGGTGACAAGCTTCATAGGAGTGGGTACCAGTGCTGGTTTGGCCAGTCCATGGTAATTAGAATTGTCCTTGGTCTGTCCTGTCTTATCTTGAGCAATATTCTTGAGAGGAGGGGCAGTGGCGGAAAGGCATAGATTGAGAGATTTACTCACTGGAAGGATAGGGCATCCACTTTTCAGGCCCTGCTGTAATGTGTCCTGGTGCAGAATCTTCTGAGCTGATGATTGCAGGGGGAGGCAGAGAGATCCACCTCTGGGGTCCCCCATTTCTGAATCAGAAGGTTGAAGGTGTGTGGTCTAGTTGCCACTCATGTGGGTCTATAAAATTTCTGCTTAAATAGTCTGCCAGTGAGTTTTGTTTGCCTGGCAGGAATTGAGCTTGCAGATGTACCTGCATGTCCTAGGCCATGCTCCACAGGGCCATGGCTAGCCTGCAGAGTGGGTAAGAGTGGGTTCCCCCCTGCTTGTTGATGAACCACATAACTGTGGTGTTGTCTGTTTTTATTAGCAGGTGTCTTGGTGAGAATAGGGATCTGAAAACTGTCAGAGTGAGCTGCACAGCTAACATCTCTTTCTGGTTGATGTGCAGATGCATTTGACTTGAGCTCCAGAGGCCCTGAATGCACTTGCCATCCATGTGTGCCCCCCAGGCATAGTCTGATGCATCTATGGTTAGGGTCCGGGCGGTGTGAGGTTGGGTAAAGGGCAGTCCCTTGTTGTGGTTGCATGCTGTTGCCCACCAAAGAAACTCTGTCCTTAGACAGAGTATTATGGGAATGACAGTTTCCAGGTCCTGAGAATGTTGGTACCAAAGAGTTTTTAATTACCATTGAAGTTTCCTCATATGCAGTCTGGCATATGGAATTAGTAGGATGCATGAGGCCATGAACCCTAGGGCCTGCAGGATTTTCCTTGCAGATAGCTGGGTTCTGGTGGCCATTTGAGTAAAATAGCCTGTTAGATAGGCTTGTTTTTCTGGAGTAAGGAATGCCATCGGGGAAACTGTGTACAAGCTTGCTCCCAGGAATAAAATCTTTTCACTGGGGACTAGTTTTGATTTATTTTCATTGATGGTGTACCCCATGGAGGTTAGAAGGTTTTTTACAAATGCTAGGTGCATTTCCTGACTGTCTGCCTGAATCGGGCAGTCATCCAAGTATGGGAAATTTGAATATTTCTCTGTCTGCAGTAAGCAATGGCTGGAGCCAGGCATTTTGTGAATACTCTGGGAGCAGTGGATAAGCCAAAGGGAAGTGCAGAGAACTGATAATGTATAGATCCTGCCCTGAAGCATAGATATTTTCTGCATGGCTCCCTTATAGGAATGTACAGATAGGCTTCTTTTAAGTCTAGGGTGACTAACCAGGCATCTTTGGCTAGCATAGGTAGAAGCTGCTGCAGGGTGAGCATTTTGAATTTTGGTACCACCAGGAACGTGCTGAGAATTGAAAGATCTAGGATTGGGCACCAAGTGCCCTCTTTTCTGGGTACCAGGAAAAGTCTGGAATAGAATCCTTGACCTATCTGTTCCACAGGAACCGGTTGAATTGCCCTTATAGAGAGCAGGGATTGGACTTGGTTTTGAACCTCTGCCCACTGGTTTAGAGGGAGGTCTGGGAACCCTTTTGGGGTTGGCCGTGAGTGGAAGTAAAATTTGTACCCCTGGGATACAATGTTGAGGACCCATTGGACTTTGGTAATGGGGATCCAGTTTTTTTGCATGAAGGGCAAGTTTTCCTCCTAGGGGCACAAGCAGTTGGGCAGAGGAGGGAGGTGGAGTTGAGAAGTCATTGGGAATTCTTTCTGTAAGGGGATGGTTTAGCACTCCCTGCTTTAGAGGTGGAGGCACTCCATTGATTAGATCTCTCAACATACCCTGAGACTGTAGTCTGGGGGGGGGGGTCTGTTTCCCCTGGGTCTAGTTTGAGATGGCCTTGGGGGGGGGGTGGAAAGGACCAATGTTTTGAGGGGCAATGCCTACTGAATCTAGGAGGCTGTACTTGCAAGCATACTTTGACTGTCTACATAGATTTAGCGTTTTCTTCCATCTTTTTAAGAACCTCTTCTTTTTTGGTGCCAGAAAGATTGTCCTTGTTCAAAGGAGCATCTAGTAACTTGGATTTGACAAGATCTGGCAAGGTCTGCTCCTTAAGCCAAGCATGCCTTCTCAGTATAGAACCAGGGACTGCTGGACTGCAAGATGCTTGTAGGGCGTCAAAACCACACTGCAATGTATGTTTGCTGACTTGGCTTGCAGACTGCATAAGCTCTTGCAGTTCTTCATTTTCTGCACAGTCTATAAAGGTAGCTATCTTTTGCTTAACAAGTTCCATAATATATTGTTGGTACTTCAGCATGTGAAACTGACAATTCAAAGCCCTAATGGCAAGAGTTGCAGAGGTATATACTTTCTTACCCCATCTGTCCATAGCTCTGGAATCCCTGCCAGAAGGGATGGGATTCTTAGCTGTAACTGACTTGACACCTTTAGGCCCCTTGGAAATGATCCCTGGGTCAGCAGTAGGATTTTTGAAAATAAATTTCTGAGAGTCAGGTACTCTGTAGTACCTGTCTGGCTTCCTAGGGGCAGGGGGCAAAGTATCAGGAGTAAGACTGGATTCCATAAAGACATCATCAACAACTTCCAGGACTGGTGGTATTGCTAAAGGCCTGTGTTGCCGCAAGTCTAGAAATTCTCTGAGTCTCTTTTTGGACTGAGGATAGTCTTGGCATTCCCAGTGGAAATGCTCTCTTAAAGTATGTAAGGTTTCACCAAAAGAAAAGTCCTCTGGAGGAGAGGCAGAGGGAACTGATTCCTCTGCATCAGAACAGTCATAAGCAGATATGGGCATGTCTTCATAATCAGAAACTTCAGAGTTGTCGGACTCTTGGTCTGTTGAAGCTGCTGGGGACTGATCCCTTTTTCTCTTAGCAGGGGAAGGCTGACTTCCCCTAATCAGCATAATAAGGTTTTCTACCATTCTAAGCATTTTATTTTGCGGTAATAGAGCTGGTGCATGCACTTTGGTCGTCTGTTTTCTAGGCGTAGCGTGTAATCTTGGCCTTAGAAACTCGGTATTTTAGACAGAATTGAAGTAGTTGGTTTGTGTCGAACATCGGTATTAAGAAAAATTCCTTAGAAGCCAGTGCCTGCTCAGCGACTCCGGACCCATCCAAGCTAGAGACATCCGCCGGTGCCATAGTTGAAGAAGAGTCTCGCGGCATACCGGACTCCGAACGGGTCTTGGTAAAGGCCTGCAAATCCACTGAAGCGGGCATCAGGGGCTGCAAAAGCGCCTCACTGAGTACCAGCGAACTGGCGACTAGCTTAACGAAAGTGTAGTCAGCAGCTTTGAACCTGTGCGGTCTGTCTCTGTCTTTATCCTTCCGTTTTTTCAGAATATCTGTAATTGGATGGCTTACTGAAGCCATTTCAGAATACAGAGATCAAGCACGTAAGTATTTAGCAACAATAAGGGTCCGACAATGAATGGTTCGGCCATTAAATAAGGCACAAAACTGACATTGAGGTATGTTGTGGTCTGGACCTAGACAGGTGACGAAGTAAGAATGAAAATCTCGATGTGGTATTTGCTTTCCACAGGCAAGACAATTATTAACTTTTTCTGACATCGGTTAGAGCAAGAAAAAAGGATCTCCAACGGGGTACTTAGCTTTAGAAGACTTCAGGATGATTCAATTCGTAAATGAAAACTCGGGTAGCAGCCGACTGGCACTTGCCAACTGCTTCTGCATTGGGCTCCTTGGCAAGAAAGACTGATGTAATGGCGTCGGCTGCCTGATTTTATACCCCTGATGACCTGACGTCAGTCCTGCAGCGACAGCATCCGACGCAGAAATACTAAGTCTCTGGTATTCGGGCTGACTGAGAGCTACCTGCAGGCAGATAACCCAGGTGTGATGACTGCAACAATGAAACATGAAGAACATCTGCCTAAGGAGTACAATCTGAGCTTCAGTCACTGGTGTGGGAAGACCCGAAGGGCTGTCTACATCCTAGTCCACTAGCCTTGCACGACATGGGGATAAGCCTAGAAAGAACAGTCTTCAGTCCCAAGCATCACAGACACTGAGCAATGACCCAGTAATTCAAAACGCCACTGCCTGGCATCAAGCTAGTCATGGTAAGGTCAAGCAACTACAATCTGAGCTGTGCCCCCTACCTCAAGTCAGGACTTTAGTATTAAATTCCTCTGGGAACCTTGTTTTACTCCAAAGCAGAAGACAGATACACACTTGAGACCTTACCTGTCAAGAGTGAGGTCATTACACTCACAGACATTTCCTCAGCCATTTGACAGTGGTCCAGCAAAGACCTGGGTCTGTGTTCCTTGCCCAGAGCAATTTTGACCTCTGCTAATTCTTAGGATAATGAGACAAACATGGAAATTTGCCCTCTTAACTCCTTGGGAGGTCGGGCAGGAACACTGGCAACCATGGCAGCACCTGACACAGTACTCGTCTCCCAGGCATTGTTGTCTGTCCCACATAAGGACAATGTTAATACTAGTGTTTGCTTGTTAGCTGGAAGGTGCACAAGCACTATCCAGACTTTATAGCTCATTAATCATCTAACTAGGGGACTTTAAAAGGCATCAGTAAAGATTATGACCAAAATTGTGCAAGTGACAGAAAAGAACTGGTAATCTTGGGAAACCAGCAAAGTCTTTTAGTGTAGCATGTTACACCATAACAGACTGCTGTAGGGCATGTATACCCCACGCATCATCATGACACAGACTGGTGTAGGGTGTGTATACCTCACGCATGTTACATCACGAAACAGACTGGTGTAAGGCATGCATATCCCACTCATGTTACATCATGACAGAGACGGGAGTAGGGCATGTATATCCCATGCATGTCACATCACTACACAGACTATTGTAGGGCATGTATACCCCACATGCTACATCACGACAGACTACTGTAGGGCATGTAGATCTCATGCATGTTACATCACAACACAGACTATTGTAGGCCGTGTAGACTCCATGCATTTTGCATCATGACACAGACTGCTGTAGGGTCGTGTACAACTCATGTTACATCATGACACAGACTGCTGTAGGGCTGTGTATATCCCACATGTTACATCACAACATGGCGTCCACACACTAAGCGGGAAAAGCATGGCAAAATGAAAGAAGGGGTAAAGTCAACCAAATACCCACTAAGGAGGGTTCCTTCAATCTAAAGTATTTTGCCAATCACCAGTCAGAAACTGGAGCAGGACACCAATTAAAACACCAAAACTAACCAAACTTTTCTGATAACAACATTAAACATCTCAGTCAAGCCATTATTTCACACCAGTGTGTTAAGTTGTTCAAAGGAAAACTATGTACAGTTGGTACATCCACATCACAAGAATTTTCTACATATAAATATAACATATACTAGGTACTTATAGGTTTAAATGTATTAGAATAACAATTACATTTGTTCTAATCAAAGAAAAAATTGCTTACGGTTTTCCTCCTGGGATGACAGCCAGATTTGTTGGAATTCCAGGTAGTCGCATATGAGGATGCTGGTCATACCCAACCTAACACAAGCATATACAGTAATGTTACTTTCAGAAAAACAGAGCAGTTTAACTACTGTCTCTTTAGTGCTTAACCACACACAGTAGACTTGCTGAACAATGACTGCCTGAGTGCACAAAAAAAAAATATGTTCTTACCGTCCTAGATGACCTATGAGGGGATCCTCCTTGGTGGCTCTATAAATGGGATTATTTTTTGATTTTCACTGAAATTTGGCATATTCTCTAACACTCTGCTATGCCTGGTGTACTGTGTGTCCTATAGCAACACATATCATGATGTTAGATGGCACACGTAATGTGCATGTCCTATAGCAACACATCATGATGTCAGATGTCACACCAGCATGTGTGTTCTGTTCCACAGCTTGCCATTTCTCCCTCGATCACTGTGCAAGCATGTGTCCTGTAAATCATAAAAAAACAAGATCTTGTATCTGTACAAATACACACAGGTATACTTACTTGTATTACAAAGAATTCCAAAAGCAGACACTGGAAGGAGGAGCCAGGGGTTCAGTGTCTAAACTACTCAGTAGCTCCCCCAAGATCAAGTGACACAGTGAGAATGGGATCATTCTATTATACTAACACTATGGACCCACCTTGGTTGGTCTATGATTGGGAAGAATACGAAACAGTTAAAACCCCTCACAGTACTATGACTGAAAACAGCTATGACATGAAAGTTCACAAGGATAGCTCCTGGACTGACCGTGTATGAAAAAAAGAACAGTTATGTAAAATCTTACCATAATCATAGATGTCCTTCTCTTCCATGTTTCAATATTCCTGGTGTTGGATTTCTTGCTTTCAGGCAACTCGTACGTTGACTCCTATACAAAAGCTTCAGCTTGGCTGTTGCAGCTGTGTGGGACGTCACATATAGGGCCATAAACCAGGGACCTTAAGTATGACGTCTGCACGCACAATCCTCAGAACTTTTCAGCCGTAGATGACTTTGCATTGTATGATCGCTCTTCAGACGTCGGATCGACTTTAGATAAGTAACCCATTGGGTTTTGCATTTCTAATTTTTTTTTACCAGTCTTTCACATTGCTTAGGCTTGGTTGTTGTAGCTTTCAGCTGATGTCAGGGAAAAAGGGAAAGTGCCAATGTGGGCACCAAATTCCCAATACGGACGCTCATGACAAATGCGTTTTCTGCTTAGGCCGGGAACACGATCATAACGCCTGCCCTATTTGTAAATCTTTTGTGCCTCAGACCTTACGTAGTCAACTGGCAGCTTTAAACCTTTACTTTGAAAACCAACACCTCAAACGGCTGGCTCTCAGGATGGATCCCACTTCGGAAGCTGCCCAAGAAACTCCGCGTAAGAAGGCCAAGATGCCTAGGCCTTCATCGCCTGCCAGTTCGCACCCGAACACCCCACCAACTACTGATGTAGGAGTTGAGGAGTGCTCGGCGGGTCCGTCGGCTCCATCGACCTCCCTTGTGGAGGCTGATGCACAGAGCTTTCTCAGACACCGACGCCTGTCTCTGTTGAGGGGGAACCAGATTTGATGGTTCCTTCAACCGGGATCCAGATCTCGTATACAGCCACTGCCAAACCCAGCTCTAGACAGACTCCAACCAAAAAGAAGCAGAAAACAAAACACATTACACCTGCTTCTGAAGGCCCTCCAGACTGGGAGGCCTTCACCTCTTCTCTTATGCAGGCATTTATGGCCCTTAGGCCTTCTGCCTCATCCCCAACTATGTTGCCTCTGCTAAGCCCTAGGCCTCCCTCTGCTTCTTCCATTCCCATGGCACCCTTCTTTGAGGAGGAAGAACATGAATCTACCTACTCTTCCTCGGATTAATCCATCTCTTATGCATCCCATGTTGCTTCTCCCAAGGAGTATTATTCTCCTGATGAGGATTCTGTGGAAGGGGATTCTCCACCTAAAGACATTACATTTGGTGAAACCATCACCAAAATGAAAAACTATTTCAAATGGGATACTTCCAAAATGACAGAAACCCAAAAAGATACTTTGAACTGCTGCAAGTGGAGTACCCCTCCCCTACAGCTGTACCCCCTGTTCTTCCTGCATACTTGGATGCCTTTACTGCAGCCTCTAGAACACCTGACTCACAGCCTCCTGCACAGAAGTGCCCTGACCGCTTCTACAAGGTGCAAGAGGAACAAAAATTCCTCATAAAGCCACCCTTAGCAGACTCAACAGTGATTGCCAATGCCCCTGATAAACAGTCTAGGCTGTTACCTTCTTCTGCCTCCCTACTGCCCACGGATAAAGATAGCAAATCCATGGATAGGATAGGCAAGAAGGTGTACAGTTCCTCCACTTTGGCCTTCAGAGTCTTTAACTATCAAACACACATGACCAAGTATGCCCTGGACTTAGTATCCCATGCCACCTCTACGTATATCAAACAGATGACCTACGCAGACAGTCTCAAAAAACTCCTGCTTTACTCCGTCGCATATTGCCTACTCAGAGGCCATCTCTGTCTAACATACAAAGCTATGTCAAACCCAGAGCTGTTGGACATGCTCCTCCTAAAGAAATCCCAATCCTTCCGAGCTATACGCTCTTGGGACCTAAACCTGGTCACCACAATAAACAGAACATGCTGGAGGGATAGAATCCTGTCCCAGAGACTCCCCATACCCTGGAACAAACTACCTATCTATATCAAACAAAGCTCCTCATTAGCACTCCAAGAAAAATCTTGATAAATTGGATGGGAAATAGGAAATTCACCCCGGGGACACATCTGTTGCTCTGCTCGCCAGTGGCACAGGAAAATTATTTGCTTGAATGGCGAAAGCCAAGGTACCTTTTTGGCTAGGCTTATATAGGCCCTAGGGCCAATAGCCTATTACCTACCTATGAACCAATGAACTGATAACCAAGTGGCTGCAGCACAAATATGAGCAAAAAGTACACTTAAAAAAAAAAAAAAAAAAAAAGTTTGCAGCAGTGCCCTCTAGTGGCATGGCCTCTATCAGCCGCCTTTTTCCAGTGGGAGTTTAGCCATCTGCTGGTAAAAGATGATACAGTTTGGACAAAACTTGCTTAGTAACTGCCAGTCCTACCCACTCTCACATAAGGGAATGAGCACAACTCATATATTTATTTTACGTACAAAGTGATCTGGTAGTGCAAAACCAGGGTAGTAAGGCGTCGAAACTTCCCTGGTTTTTGCCCCTACAAAGAAAGCCACATAAAAGGACTACTTTATGGGCGATTCAAACTCCTCTTTAAAGAGGAAAATGACTGAGCCTATAGGATATCTGACCGTTTAGAAAGCCTAAATATATTTCCCTACAGACAAGGACCAGAAACTCTTAAGATTCGGCATGTAAGGTGATATCAACCATGGAAAGAGTTTTCCAGAAGGAGAACTTCAAACTCTTCTTGTCAATAAGCAAATCTAAACAGCAGATGGACAAGCTTACCAATCATGAAGTTCAAATTCCTACGAGTGGAGTTTTCAAAAGAGGAAGGAGATGCAAAACCCATTTAAAGAAGATAGTGATCAGATCATATTAGGACAACTTCATGCTCTTCGTACTGTTAAGATGGGATTACCACTACTACAAACTGCTCCACGAGTGTGGAATAAAGTCACCTTGAACAAGACATCCTCCGAACCAATACTAATGTATTTTCTGCATATCAGTAAGTCAAATACCATCAAAAATACTTGGTCTAGGGATCCAAACTTCTTCTACAATATCAAAATAATGGTTTGGAGGGACAGATATACCATCTCACAGAGGATACCACTTCTCTGGATCAGACTCCTCATCCACATTAAACAAAGCCTGTCTCTGTCCACATTCAAGTAAAACTTGGATCTATAGATGGGAAACAGAAAATTTAGCCCAGGACTGCCCCCTGTACTAACATCACAGGTAGCTTTTAAATGCTTTATCCCTTGCATGGATATCCTCAAAATTATCTACAGTATGATCCAAGTTATTCTCTTTAGAGGTAATATATAATTACTGATCATAGAATGGGGAAGGCAAATTTCTAACCACATGGAATAAGTTAACTGCAACACCAAAAGAGAAAATGACTAGTCTTAAAATGTTCTTAAAGGGCAGCTAGCCTAGTACTTACCTATGAAGCTATAAACCTATGAAATCATACGAATGACTGAAGTAAGGAGCATCTTAATATAACCAAACAGACTGACAGAAACTACCCCTTACACCATGATGAAAATTCTTCCATTTGGCAACACAAATGCCATAATATGGAAGACTTCCTGATGGCCTCAATCTCTGACAGCCTAATTTAAAAGTAAAGCAGAAACAGAACATCTATAACAGAAGTCACACAATGAGATGTACCAGGAAATTGGCTAAGCCGGTGGGAACCTCCTTGGCTTGATCCAAGATGACTTCTGTACCAGCATGGACTTGAGAGCCAAGCACTTCACTTTTCTCAGGCACAAATGTGTTAAGAACACGTTTTGGCATTTCTTCCCTGAATTCTATGAATAGACGTGGAATTGGAGAAAAAACAGAAGTCATGGAGGAAGGTCCCTTGTTAGAGCACACAGCACTTCTAATTCCTCTTCCCATGCTGCAGCAATCGATCAAAACAAAGGAGAGCAGCAGTCCCCTAAGTGGAAAACGTTTGATCCCCACAGTAGTTTATTACTGGCTGATACAAATCAGACAACTGTTGAACATTCAGCTTTGGAAGATGCCGGAAGGTATTGCTTAAGGAATTTTCCAGTACCTCCATTTCACCCAGGATCAGATCAAATGAGAAAAAGGAGGAAGGTTCTTTTCCATGGTTGACTACCAGAGCCACGTTCCCACTCCTCTCTCCATAAGGCATTAACCATGTACACAACCACCATACAATGGACTAAGAAAAAACTCTTCTTACACTGTTGAAGGTTACCGATGGAAAGTAAGACAAAAGCAAAATAAACCTCTGGTAAACCACCACGGCAAAAATGCCAGTACGAAACAGCGGATAAAAGCAAAGTTTTAATGAACTATAGTTTAAAACAGAATAAAAATATCTAAAAGTCCTTTCAAATTCGATAAGCGCTTTCGGCAACTAGCCTTCTTCAGATCGTAAAGTTTTTAGGACTGATACTAAAAAGAGTAGCCAATGAAAATCATGACACATTAAAGAATAATTTACATCTTGACCAGTCAAAACATTATGCAAATTCATTGATTCACATTCTCCATTGGTTTTAACATATCCAATAATCTTGTTAGAATAGCTGCTTATAACCTATCACATAGGTTTAGGATAGTTCCATGACTAAAGGTCTGGTGCCAAAAATATGCTAAACAGTTGTTTTTTATCCAATTCATATAATGGCTATACAAGCCCAATGCACCTCTCGGAACGCCCATCCAACCTTCAAGGCATTCAGCCATTCAGTGACCGCACAATAGGTTTCCAGCAACCTGTTAGCCTACATGACAAACATGAAAAGCGATAACCACAATACAACAAATGGACCCTATATAGACCATTTATCTACACCAGGTAAAAATAAAAATACCATATGCGTTTCATATATATGTGATCATATAATAGAGCTTCCAAAATCAGAGGCCCTGTTTGGTTGTGGCAACGGAATCACATTGTGTTGATATTTAATGTTACGTCTTCTCGGTTCAATGCTCAAACATAAATAAAATTAAAAATAGACGGATAATAAAAAGTAGCGAGCTCATGCTATGTCCATGACCATCAACGCACACTTAATGCTCCGCCAATGCAATTTACGGAGCAAAAACATATAATCTTCTGTATTCCTATACCATCCATGAACAAAATAAAAATAAAAATAAAAATAATTTTCGTTTTTCTTTACTTAGTACTGCTTTAGCCTCAAGAATTCTCACTGAAGTCAGGTGGAAGACAAAACATCATTTGCCATTGGCGTTTCCTAACTAACGGTAACCAGTTATGTTAATAAATGCACCCTTCAGAACCACTCAAGATGCTGGAATGGGCAAGCCAATTTACCTGAAGAATGACTTAACTTCCCCTTTCAACCTGTCAGAACAGTAAATATATTGTTATTAAATACAGATGTCCCTTTTGGATCAATCACTAGAGAATATTTATATAAGTTGGGTGTCCACATTAACTTAGCTATCTTTTGACTAAGGACAATCCTGAGGTAACTTCCTTAGAAAACTGCCCTAAAGCACACAAAAGTAAAATGTTATAGACATGACGATTTTGTTATAGATTTGATTAGTTAGTTATTTTTACTTTTGTGTGCTTAAAGATGGTTTTCTAAGGAAGTTATCTCAGGATTGTCCTTAGTCAAAAGATAGCTAGGTTAATGTGGACGCCCAACTTATATAAATATTCTCTAGTGAGTGATCCAAAAGGGACATCTGTATTTAATAACAATAGATTTACTGTTCTGACGGGTTGAAAGGGGAAGTTAGGTCATTCTTCAGGTAAATTGGCTTGCCCGCTCCAGCATCTTGACTGGTTCTGAAGGGTGCATTTATTAACATAACTGGTTACCGTTAGTTAGGAAACGCCAATAGCAAATGATGTTTTGTCTTCCGCCTGACTTCAGTGAGAGTTCTTGAGGCTAAAGCAGTACTAAGCAAAGAAAAGCGAAAATTATTTTTATTTTGTTCATGGATGGTATAGGAATACAGAAAATGATATGTTTTTGCTCAGTAAATTGCATAGGCGGAGCATTAAGTGTGCTTTGATGGTCATGGACATAGCATGAGCTCGCTACTTTTTACTATCCATCTATTTTTACTTTTATTCATGTTTGAGCATTGACCCGAGAAGACGTAACATTAAATATCAACACAATGTGATTCCGTTGCCAAAATCAAACAGGGCCTCTGATTTTGGAAGATCTATTATATGATCACATATATATGAAACGCATATGGTATTTTTACTTTTACCTGGTGTAGATAAATGGTCTATATAGGGTCCATTTGCTGTGTTGTGGTTATCACTTTTCATGTTTATGTCATGTAGGTTAACAGGCTGCTGGAAACCTATTGTGTGGTCACTGAATGGCTGAATGCCTTGAAGGTTGGATGGGCATTCCGAGAGGCACATTGGGCTTGTATAGCCATTATATGAATTGGATAAAAAATAAGAAGTTATGTACTCACCATAACATTCCATCTGAGTAGGTGGCTTCATTTGTCTGCAACCTGTGGGTCTTGGATCCGACATCGGATCCGAGCCGGCAACTTGTTTCATAGCTAATGGATCCGAGCTCCTAGCTCCTCCCCTCACCCATAATCCCCTGCCAACCCTCCATGACCTCAGATCAAGTTTGCCCCTCTATATGTACCCAAAAAGGGTATTGCAATAAAACAACTCACATAGATCCGCTGAAGGCCAGGGGGAAGGAGGAGGAGATGGTTGCAGACAAATGAAGCCACCTACTCAGATGGAACGTTATGGTGAGTACATAACTTTTTAATCTGAAGTAGAGACTTCATTTGTCAGCAACCTGTGGGACAGAGTCCCCAGCTACCTGAATCTTGGGTGGCCATCGTGGAAGGATATTGCGGAGCACCGCAGAGCCAAAGGATGCTCTCCCTCTAGAAATTACGTCCAGTTTGTAGTGGTTAATAAAGGTATGAAATGAGGCCCAAGTGGCTGCCGAACAAATATCATCCAATGGAACTCTAGATTTGAAGGCCGCAGAAGTAGAGATGGAACGAGTGGAATGTACGCGAACTCCTTCAGGTGCGGGTCTCCCAGAAGCTTGGTACGCTAAAAGAATACATTGGGAAAGCCAGCGTGACAGGGAGATTTTTGATACTGCTTTCCCCAAATTAAATTTGGCAAAGGAAATGAACAGCTGGTTTGATTGCCTGTGACCAGCTGTTCTACGAGTATAAAAACGCAGCTGCCTATGAACATCTAATGAATGCAGCTTGTACTCTCCTTCATTCTGATATTTAGGAAAGAAGACCGGTAGATTTATGGATTGATTTATATTGGTTTCTGATGCTATCTTGGGAAGGAAGGAGGGATTGGTCCTGAGGTACACTCTGTCCAGATGAAAGATCAAGTAAGGAGGTTTCACAGAAAGAGCTTGAAGCTCCGAAACTCTTTTCGCTGAAGTAATGGCTACAAGGAATGCTGTTTTCCAGGACAAGTATTTGAGATCCACTGAAGCGGCAGGTTCAAATGGTGGAGCAGTCAGGGCTTGAAGAACTAGTGAAAGATCCCAAGGGGGTACGGCTTCTTTTATAGGGGGTCTAAGCAAAAAGGTGCCCTTGAGAAAGGTTTTACACAATTTGGCTGACATCAAGGGCCCTGTGTCATGTCCCACATGGTAATGGGAGATGGCAGCCAATTGTACTTTAACAGTTGAGCAACTAGCGCCTCCCTGAAAAAGTTCGGTTAGGAAGTCTAGTATGGATGGAAGAGGAGCCGTAAAGGGATCCAGATTATGATGCTCCGCCCAGACGGAGAAACGTTTCCATTTACTGCGGTACACTTTCCTGGTGGAAGGTTTATGCGCTGCCACGAGGATGGCTTTGACTGGTGAAGAGATACCGGGAGTCCTAACTAGGAGTGGAACTGGAGCAACCAAGCTGTCAGCTTCAGACTGTCCAGGTTTGGGGTCGGTAGACCCGACGGATGGGAGATTAGATCCGGACTGGGATCCAGAATCCAAGGGGGATTCACTAGGTGAGACCACAGGTAAGGGAACCAAATTTGCAGAGGCCAGAATGGGGCAATGAGGATCATCCTGCTCCTCAACCACGAGGCTTTCTGTAAAAGCTGCAGCATCAGGGGTAGAGGAGGATAGGCATAAAGTAGACCGGGCGGCCAAGCATGCACCAGAGCGTCTCTTGGGGTTTCCCCTGGAGGGGAAATCAGAGCGAAGAAATTGCCGCATTTGGTGTTTGAGGGAGAGGCAAAAAGATCGCAGCAGGGTTGCCCCCATATTGCGAATATCTGCTTCGCTACTAGTGGGTTGAGAGACCACTCATAAGGGGTAAGAAGGGTGCGGCTGAGTTTTTCCGCTAGGATGTTGGCCCGCTCCGGAATGTGCGTTGCAATCAGAAAGCGGTTGGTGGAAATCGCCCATTCCCACACTCTCATGGCTTCGCGGCATAGAGGGTAAGACCTGGTTTCCCCCTGTTTGTTGATGTACCAGACAACCGACATGTTGTCTGACTGAATTGCAATCGTTCCTACGGGGAGGAGATTCTGAAGTGCTTGCAACGCGTACAGCACCGCTCTCATCTCCAGAACATTGATATGCAGGGAGGTCTCTGTATCGTTCCACATGCCTTGGATGGTCCTGCCTGAATAATGCCCCCACCCGAGGCGGGAGGCGTCTGTGGTCACCGTGGCGAGAGGGGGAGAGGTGCAGAAGGGTCGGCCCGTATGGAGATCCGGAGCATGGAGCCACCATAATAGAGCCCTCCTGCAAGCCTTGCTGATAGCGATGGGGTGATGAAGAGGAAAGGACAGAAAGGACCATTGCACTAGAAGGGTCCACTGCAGTACCCGCATGTTCAGACGGGTGCATGAAAGGAGCATTATCGCTGCCACCATGGAGCCCAGCGCCCTCAGGACCAATTCCGCCGGTGGAGTTTCTGACTGGAGGACGGCCCGCACATGAAGTTGCAAATTCCGTAGTCGTTCCGACGTCAGGAAGGCTCGTAGATCTCTGGTGTCTATTCTGGCTCCTATGAATTCTATGACTTGTGTCGGGGCCAGAAAGGATTTGTTGGCATTGATGGTGATGCCTAAAGTACAGTTTTTGTACCACATAAATGTAGAGATCGATAGTCCGATATCTGCAGTCCTTACAAATGGGTAGTCCTGTATAGATGAGCCAGCCCTTGATTGGCCCGGTTCAAAGTCTCTGGCTTGGTGGGTGCTGTGCGCTGACTTCGCTACGGCGTCATTCGTTTTGAGGTAAGAAAGGCATCAACCCGGCGTAGCCATCTTCCTTTTCTTACCCCCCCCCCCCAGGTGCGGGTGCCCTCTTTGAAATTTGGATTTTCAAAATACCAATAAAATGAAGCAAACAGCAAAAACATAAAATATATACATATGTACATATATATAAACCATCAATATAACCCTAATAGATGCTAAATGAAGGATGGCCCTAGGAGTACCACAGAGGGAAGGTGAGGAGTGGCTGGGGGTAATCCTGACTGCATGCATTCCTATGGGACCGGGGCATTACACTTAGGTACAAAACTGTACTACTACCTTCAAGGATGCATCTGCAGTCCTTTACATAGCTATAAGAATACCATAAAAGAACTAGGGGAGGAGGAAAAAAGTGCAAGATGCAGTGGTAGTTGGGATCCCTTACCAAAACGGCAAACCTCGGTAATGCTCGTATGAGTAATGCATGAGGTAAGTGTATTAGCAGCAAATGTATGCAGTCCAAGCCAGCAGCTCTATAATGTCCTTGGGCTGTACTCCTGCATTAAGAAGGCTGGGTAGTGGGCTGAGTGTTCTTGGGAGTAGGCTCTGGGTTCTCTGGGTTTTCTTCCCAATGCAAGGGTAATTAAATCCTGTTTTGAAATAGGTTTCTTCATTCAAATCTGTTTTTTTGAAGGTTTATCCTTCCAGTTTTCTTGTTGACGCTACCAGAAGCTGGTCAGTTTTTCTATTGGACTTGGTCCTGTCAGGTAGTAGTCTAATTGCATGTACATCAAGGTGTCAGCAGTCTTTCTCCCTGGATAGTGGGTTGGGGGGAAGAATGTAGGTAGGTGGATAGTGATTAAAAAACACACTCTGACATGGACCTTAGGCATGTGTGGGAAGACCAGGAATGTTGAACTACTATCATGTTGGAAGACCAGGGAAGGGTTGCACTGCCATGAGGGCCTGTAGTTCAGAGACCCTTCTTGTGATAGTGATTGCCAGTAGGAAAGCAGTCTTCAGGAGGGGAAGTGGCAATTTTTCTAACACAAAGTTTTTGTCCCATGCTGGCAATGGTGGTCTCCTGGGAAGTTTTAGGTTTTTGCTGGCTCTGAAAACTTCCTGGGAGAGGATGAGAGCTGAGGATCTCGAAACTGTCACAAGCTGAGGAAGGCTTAAGACAGGAGGATTCTTGATGTATTCTGCTGGAAATAGCTGATGCATGTCTTGATGGACACCTCTGCACAGAAGGCTATGTTTACTAACTCTGCCTACTCCAGGATGTTGGCTATGTTTACTCTCCTTTTATTTTCTCCTTTTAATTTTTCTTTTTTGAATGCTCTCTTCATTTTGGATTATGTCTTTAACCCTTTGGGATAAATTTGGGTAAGGATTATGTGGGTAATGTTCAGGCAGTTGAGCCAGAGTTTCTATTTTTTATGGCAGTTAAGCTGAGTTTTTGCTGTGAGTTTTTCAAGTTTGACAGCAGTGAGTTCTGTTGCCAGTGTGTATGCAGCAATGGGCATGGGGGCGAAGTTATTATATTTGTTCCCGAGACATGCTCCTCAGCAATAGGTACCAATCCTCTTCAAGCCAGTGGTGAGCTATCAAGAGTGATCCTTGGTTGTCAAAAAAGCATCTTGAAAAGCACCTTGTGATGGTGGGGAAGTCACAAGAGCTGTTAAGCTGAATTTTTTTCCACAGTGGGAAAGATAGGGAGTCCACAATCAAGCAAGTGGGTGAAATGCGCCCTTGTGCATGGCTTTCTTTAGCTGGTGATTGAGTGGGCACCAGAAAGGCAAGTCTGTATTTGTTAAAATGTCCATTCTCTTGTGATCTTTTTGAAGAATAAAATATGTTCCATCCAATAGAGTGGGCATCTGTGGTAGTTCTCCCTATGTCTGCTAGAATGTTTTCTTTTCCTTGGCAGCTTGCTCCCATTAATGTGTGGTAGCTCAATGCCAGATGTGTTGTCTGTCAGTGCCAGCGGCACTGCATGACTGATGAATGTGTGCCTCCCCTATTTGTTGACTTTATTGCCAACTGTTCTTGGAGTCTTATGTGCATATTTTACTGCTGCCTTCTTGGCCCTTGTTCCTTTATGACCAGATTGCAATTTTACTCAGTCTTGGAGTATTAGATTTATGTTGGCAGCAAGCATGTGAGCTTTTAGTCTGAGGCATTTGGCAGATGGGCTGGCTTGTGAACCAACAGTCTAGAGGCATCTTATTGCATTTTGGGTTTGAAAGCGGATTCCCGGTTGTTGACTCTTTTTAATCCTTTGTTTGATTGGCAGGCTGTTTCTTGGCATAGGAACTCTTGTTTCAGAGATGGGATATGAGGAACCACATGATGCAGGGCTCCTTGTGTGGACTGGCATGTAATTTTTTAGCCACCGGATGCCCTTTCTCATAGACTTTCTTGCATTTCTTTAGTTTAGATTGTTCTTTCATGTGTCCCTAGGCGCTAGTGCTTTTTCTTTGCTTTAGATGGTCATGCTTTTGATGTGCCGAGCTTTGAGTAGTTGCTCTTGCTTTCTGCAAAGTTGTTGTTTGGTGTTGGATTGATTGTATGACTTTTGTTATGAGAAAAGTTATTGAGCTTTTGTTAGTCAGCCTGATCTTTTATATTGACTCTGTATCTGAAGCTTGCAGTAGGTAGTTGACTCTGCCAGGGCTCTCGTGTTAGCTTGAAAAGCCAAACTTTGATGTCAGGGCAGCGTCCAATTACTGATAAATTGATAATGCAAGAATCGAGCAAGCAGAAGAACTGATGCCAGGCATTTGGTGAGGTGTCTGGTCTGATCTCTAAGAAATCAGCAATGCTGAGGTGCCAGCATACTCTGTAGCTGCAAGAAATCTGCAGGTTTATCTTTTGCAAATTAGTGAGAATGTGGGCAAGCAGGTATGCCTCCTTGAGAGAATTTGTTGTGTTTTTTTCTTTTTTGCAGGAAATGGGAAAGGAATTGCTTTAGGGTCAGCATTTTGAGCCACCTTTGGTAGGTTCTCCCTTTAATAATTTGGACAGGTCGAGAATAAAATCCCAGCTCTTCTCTTTTCAGTAGGTCCCTTTTCCACTTGGATCAAAATCCCTTTCCTTGCTGGATAGATTGTACCTCCATTTTTTTCCATTCTTAATAAATGATTTGGCATTGTTAAAGCTTCTTATTTCTGAATAAATGGTAGGTTTGGCATTCCTTGTTTTCCAGTTGCAGTATCCAAATGGAACTGATAACCTTGGTCTATAGTTTTGCAAAAATAATTTGGTGGTGTGATTGTATGCCAGCTCTTTATAAATTCCCTGGGCGGCCTGCCTACACCCCTGCTTCTAGTTTGTCCCTGTGGAACTGGTGCCCCTGCATCCGGTGTCTTATTGGAGTCTGAAAGGACTGGTTTTCCTGTCGGCCAGTTCCTGTTGTTACTCTTCTTGCCCTTGTAGCGTCCCTGTAGGCTTCCCTGGATTGGTTTTTGCCTCTTGAGCAGCCTATTCACTTGTCTCTGGAGAGGTTGAAAGTCGGAAGGATGACTTTAAACCTGGCCAGTTCCTGCTAAACCTTGGAGGTTGAACCTGTAATGCCTGTCACTGTTTGTCCAAATTTTGCCTTTTGTCATTGGGTCTTTGAAAGGAAGCTTGTGCAGGGATGCAAATAAATTGACTTTGTCCATGGAGTTGCATGAATTTTATAGATTTGACATGGTCTGTGCAGTTTTTATCAAGAATGCATGTCTCGGATAGATGCTTTAGTCAACCTTGATCTTTCCAAACAGTATTGGCATCAAGCAGCAGAAGCAGAAATGGTTACTTTGATGCTGTATGTTAGCACCATTTCCTGAACATATTTTTATCTAGAGATTGCTTGGAGGACAGCTTTTTGGTTAAGTGGTCAAGTATAAACTCTCTATATTGTCTGGGATGGATTGGCTTCCAGGGGCTCTAGCTGACAAAGTAGCAGAAGTGTAAACTTTTTTACCCATCTCTCTAAGGATCTGGAAATCCTTTCCAGAGGGAAGGTTTGGTGAGTATAGTTGCTACGGCAGGACCTATGTAGATAGTCTCTGGATCTGCAAGAGATCTTGTATAAAATGGTGATGCATACTGAAATTCATCTAGAACAGATGCAACTGGAAGGCAGGAAGGTAACAAAGATGGATGCCTGGAAAAAAGCAAAGGTTCAAAAGGCATCTTCTACAACAAGAAAGGCTGGAGGGAAAGCTAAAGTTCCCTGCTGTGGAAAATGTAGACCCTTTCTAAGCCTTCAGGGGGGAAGCTGGAGGGCTTGGCTGGAGGTCTGAAATTGTTCCCTCATCCGATGTAAGAGTTCCCAAAGGTCAATTCCTTCCTGAGAGAGAGGCTGAAGGAATGGACTCTTCAGGTCAGGCTCCTTAAGTAAGGGGAGTAAGGAGCCTCCAGGGAGAAGCAACAACATTGGATGCTGGATCAGGGGGAGTCATCTGTGGCACTCAGCCAAAGGGGGCCTTCTAGGCCTCTGGGGCATAGGTGAGGAAGAGGCCCTGTCTGGATGAGGCTGGGATCCGTGCAGCGTTGCTGGATCCTCCCAAAAAGAAACTTATATGGGAACTGAGCCGGGAGCCTGTGAGGAGGGTTTGGTGAACACCGTTTTCCAGCACTTTAGAGGCTTTAGCCCTGGCAAAGGCCTTAATGGAACATGGGATTTGGAGGCCGAGCTTGGCTCCGTTGGGGGGTGCTTTATCAAAGTTTGTTTGTCTGGAGGGTCCTGAGAACTTGATTTCGGTTTTTTTCAGACAGAAGCGATGTCACCAATGAAGAAAGGGCGAACCGGGAGAGACGAAAGTTTCGGGAAGCAAGAACTGTTGCCGAGTTTCAGCCGTCGCGAAGTCACTTTGGTTGAAACAAAGCAGATTCAAATGCGAAAACTGCGCTGTTTTCCAAATAGGGAGTGTCGGCGTAAGCGGTGTGCGTTTTTGGTAATTTGTAGATTAGGAGGGTCCGGCGGCATGATATGAGCAAAAACCAGAGCGAAAAACTGTCTGGCAAAATTCTGACCCGTTCCCTAAAAAGCGTCCGTCGGTTAAAACGCACAGGCCCAGACAAGCTGCTCGGAACTGAGTCCTGGGCCTAAGCAAAGGTAAGCTAAGGAGTGGAAATCTTTATCGACACTGAGCGAACTGGCAAGTGCTGATTGCTTTCCTTTTCTGACCCTGGCTGAGACAGACTGAGAGAAGGCAGCGAAGGTACTTGCCTTGCCCAAACTTTGAAAATGGACATCTGGGGGGCTAGGCGGAGATAGAAATCTCTGGCTGAGAAAAGTAGATGCCTTGTTGGGGGCGGTCAGGAGCCAGTCGTCCAGGTACGGAAAGACCTGTATTCCCTGGAGTCTCAGGTGGGCCGCTATCACTGCTAATACCTTGGTGAACACCCTGGGGGCTGTGGTGAGGCCAAAGGGAAGGACCTTGAACTGGTAGCGACTGGCTCCCAGCCGGAAACAGAGGAACCTTCTGGATCGTCTGTCCATTAGGATGTGGTAGTACGCATCCTTGAGGTCTATAGAGCACAGCCAATCGTTCTCCCTTAGAAGGGGAAGAATACATTGAAGAGTGACCATTCGGAATTTTTCCTTGGTTACCAACAGGTTCAAACGGGACAGGTCTAGAATTGGTCTCGAGTCCCCCGTCTTTTTTGGCACCAAAAAGAACCTGGAGTAGAACCCTAATCCGAGCTGGTCTTGGGGGACGGGCTGGATGGCTCTTTTTCTTAGCAGCTGCTGAATCTCTGCGGCTGCAGCCTCCCTCTGATGGGGTGGTACATTGGGGAGGTTCTTGAATTTGGGGACATGAAGTAATGGGATTTTGTATCCTCTGGATATAATTCGAAGCACCCAGCGGTCTGTCGTGATGGACTCCCATGCCGCTAGGTGCTCGGAGAAGCGCCCCCCCCCCCCGACTGCCTCCAGAGTGGAGCAGTCGGGCAACCCTTCAGGGCTGCTGTGTGGGTCGGTCAGAGAAAGGTTCTCTGTACCCAAAGTTCCTCGGAGCCCCTATGCTCCTGGGGCAGCGTCCTCCCTGTCCTCCTCTGCCACGGAAGGACTGGTTGTCCGGAGCGAGTTGGAAATGTTGTGATTTCCGGAACCACATCTTCTTCTGACCCTTTTGGTTCTTCGAAAAGGACCGCTGGGGAGCAGAGAAGCTGACTCAGACGGCAGACAACGTCTTCCCATCCTTCTCGCTCTGGACAAGTGTCTCGCAAACCGTTTTGCCAAACAGGGCAGAACCATCGAAAGGGGTGTTCGCAAAGGACGCTTTAAAGGGCTCCGCAAAGTCACAATGACGGAGCCAGGCCTGACGTCTCATGACTAGGCCCGCTCCGCTAGCTCCAGCGGCTCCCTCGGTGGCGTGGGACAATAGCCGCATAGAGGTATTTGAAATAGATCTCAGAGTGGACATTCGGGTGGAGTACAATTGTTTGTCCTCCGCCGACATGGACTCAGGGGGGGAGGCAGCATATTCTTTGATAAGATCCTGCTGCATCCTGATGACATGTGCCATATAGTTCAGACACCTTACCGAAAAGGTCGCTGAACTAAAAACTCGCTTCCCTAATCGATCCATCGAGCGGGACTCCTTGCTCGGTGGATGGACTGAGGGGCTCTCCTGAGCTAATTCCCTCTTCGTGGCTGCTGCCGTCAACATGGCATCTATGGGGGGACCCTTGTTCCAGTGTGTCCGGTCTGCGGGGGGGGCTTAGTATCCTGTCCGGTCGTTTGGGGACTGGCTCTACGGTGTCCGGATCCTTCCACGCCCTGGTGGTAATAAGGTTCACCAGGGGGTCGACCGGAGGGGACACCCAAGAGGTAGACGGGCCTGCTTCGAATGCCTCCAGAAACACAGACTCGTTGGAGGAAGCCTTGGGGGCAGACCACCCACCTCTGATTCTCAGCATCTCCATGATGTCTCCAAAGGAGCCATCCTCAGGGGGTGATCTTGGGGAGCCTTCCCCTTCATCCAAGTCAGTGTCCTCAGTTAAGGACTCAGGGGAGTCCACGTGCCTCCTCTTGCACTTGTGCTTGCGAGGCACTTCCTCGGGGGGGGCTGTCTGAGGAGGTCTCGCCAGCAACATCCTGTTCCAATGGAACAACCTGGGACATTGAAGCAGGCTGTCCCTGAGGCCGGGTGATGGAAGCCTGGCCCAGCAGGGAGGGAGTGCAGGGTAGAGCTGAGACAAGGGCCGGGGGTCCGGATGCTCTCGACAGAGTCCTCTCCACCACATTGAAGGCCGAGGGGGAGCCGCTCTCCCTGGGCTCCAAGAGCCGGCTCCCACTCGGATCCGATGAAGGTATCGGAGCCGGCGCCGAGACCATCGGATCCGAAGGACCAGTGCGCTCCGACCTGGACGGAGCCGAAGGCACACTGAATCCCTCGGATCCAAAGCTCGGCCCACGGCTCCGAGAGGTCGGATCCGACAGACTCTAGGGCAGGGTCGGATCCGAAGTACCAAGTACTGTCGGCGCCGAACCACCCCCGGCTCTGACGCTGCTCGCCTCCGAACGCTCTGAACCCGGGTAGCGGGTCGGAGAAGGAGTAATTGGAGCGAAAAAGGGTGTCGAGCTCCCCCCCGAAGGGGGGGGAGGCAAGAGCACTCCCATCTGCAGCTGGGCCTGGATGAATCTTCGCATCATCCGGTCCAAGTCTGCATCTGACATGCTGAATGTTGATCTCGACGAGGCCACCGAGGCAGGCCTGGAATTCCGCCTCGATGACCTCGATGGAGATCGGGCCTCCTCCTCCTCGGGGCCCGGGGAAAAGCAAGGAGATCGGAGCCGAGGAGGAGGAGACCTATACGCAGTGGAGGGAGAAGCCCACTTAGCTGGCGGGGCCGAAGTGGAGGCCTCAGCCCGCCGCTTGTGGTGCTTCTCCCTCCGTTTCTCCCTCCTAGCCTCCCTGTCCTCCGGCACTTTAGCGGGAGTTTGAGTCCCAGCCGGAGGAAGGGGGGCAGGAGTGGCAATGACCACAGCCTGTGGTAGTGCCACGGGAGCAGCGGAGGCCGGAGCCGAGTCCGGGGGCAAAAGTCCCGCCAGGACCAGCTTCGACCTCTGCTCTTTCAGTGCCCTGGAGTTGAGCGCTGCACAAATGGTACAGCCTGAGGTGAGGTGTTCAACCCCAAGGCACCGAACGCACCAAGTGTGGCCATCAAACGGGGAGAGCTTATGGCCACACTCAGTACATTTAGAAAAAATGGCTTTTGGGGCCTCAGCCATACTTGAGAGAAAAAAAGTGCTACACAAACACACAGGCCCCAAAACACAAAACACACACACACTCACTAACGACCAGCGAAGGGAGGGAAAAACTATGTAAAAAAAATATAAAATACAGGGAACCTGACTCTTACACACTTTTAAAATTTAACTGTAGAGAAAAGTTGACTAAAATCACACTTAACTGACGATTTCGCTAAGAGCTCAAAGGAATCCAGCCATCCACAAGTGCGTCAAACTATATCTGAGGTCATGGAGGGTTGGCAGGGGATTATGGGTGAGGGGAGGAGCTAGGAGCTCGGATCCATTAGCTATGAAACAAGCCGCCCGCTCGGATCCGATGTTGGATCCAAGACCCACAGGTTGCTGACAAATGAAGTCCCTACTTCAGATCAACTGTTTAGCATATTTTTGGCACCAGACCTTCAGTCACGGAACTATCCTAAACCTATGCGATAGGTTATAAGCAGCTATTCTAACAAGATTATTGGATATGTTAAAACCAATGGAGAATGTGAACCAATGAATTTGCATAATGTTTTGATTGGTCAAGATGTAAATTACTCTTTGATATCATGATTTTCATTGGCTACTCTTTTTATAAAAATGTAAGTATTAGTCCTAAAAACTTTACGATCTGAAGAAGGCTAGTTGCCGAAAGCGCTTATCGATTTTGAAAGGACTTTTAGATATTTTTATTCTGTTTTAAACTATAGTTCATTAAAACTTTGCTTTTATCCGCTGCTTCGTACTGGAATTTTTACCGTGGTGGTTTACCGGAGGTTTATTTTGCTTTTTACCATACAATGGACTGGTTTGCTGGACCTACATAGCAAACCACAGGAAGCAGCTTTCACTCTAGAACCTTCACAATGAGCAGCACTGCACATAGCTCTAACTGGCTGACATGGAGCCCTTATCTTTTGAAGAATCAGCTCCCTTAAGGCCATGAAGAGACGAGACATGCTCCCCTGGCTCTTACATCAGGACTCTGGCTATGGGAAATGCAGAGATCCATCACTAGTTTGGTGGGAACCTTCACACCTCCAGGGCCTGGTAACAGGAAGCTAACAGCATGTAAAGATATGAAAACATATGGTGACTCTACAGCCACTGACACTTCACTGTCCACAGCCATACTGATGTCAGGTGTTGGGCAGACACTGTGAAGTCTGTGAGGGCCAGCTAGAACATACAATTGGGTCTGAATCTCTGTCCACCAAGCCCATAACCTCCTAAGCATCATCAGTGCACAGGAATGACAAACAATGGAAAGATCTATGATCTGCATCATTAAAGGTAATTACCAAAGAAGGAATGAGAGAGAAATTATAGTTTACAGTCACTTCTAAGGAGTGCAACAATGAATGTACCCATTTTAGGAACACTACTAGGAAATCCATCACAGAGGTCACCAGACGTCACATTTTTAGGTTAACACATGGAGTTGTCCATCTGCAATGAATTGAGTGGAAAGATTATCACTAGTGAATACTACAAGATGTGCACAAGAATTACAAAATGGGAGCATTTTGTGGAGTCCAACCAGAATAAATAAATGGAAAAAATACTTGTGTGGACTCATTTCCACCTATCTGTTTTTTATCTGGACTATCTGGAAATCAATCTGATTGTCCGGTAGTCCAGAAAATCGGAATTCCAGGATTCTGTTTCAAAAAAAGAAAGACCATCAGAGTTTGTTAAACTGCCCGATTTGCTATGCTTTTATTACAAAAAGCATAGTAAATCTGTCTAAAAAAGGCATCACGGTGTGAAAAAGAGGGCGTTCCCCAACGTGTGTGACGATGGTGTCAAAAAATAGGTGGGGAGTAGAAAGGGTATGGGCAGGGTTATGTGCCATGCAAGGTGTGTGGCCTAAGTCTGTTTTTTGCCAGAGTGAAAGGTGGCAACCCTAAGTGAGGCAACAGGAACACCCCCACCTAAAAAAAGTTCCCATCTCGAACCCGAGATAGCAGATGTTTTCAAACTGGGATAGAAGTCTGCTGTTCCCTTTGGTACCAAGTAGAGGTGGGAACAGAACCAATGGTTTCATAACTGAGGAGGGACATCACTACTGCCTCTTTGATGAGCACAGTCTAGGCCTGTCTTAAGAGCTGTGATAGACAAGCTGAGACACTGACAGGAGATCTTTTGAAAGAAGGACTGGAGAGCTATATGTGACCAACAAGAACCCACTTGTATCTTGTGATTTTTTTCCAAGTCATTACAATCTTAGCCCTGCTATCCAATGGAAAGTACTGGACATAATAAGCACTTCTTTTTTTTTTCAAAACAAGTTTATTGAAGCACTTCTGATGACACCATCAACAATGTTTATTTGTTTATATCTTGCTGGCTCATTACAGCCGGGTGATGCCTCCAGGTGTTTTTGCAGCTGCATCCTACTGATGCCTCTAGCCGTTAAATATTTCTTGCTCACATTTGCATTAATAATTCCAAAACCATGCTACATAAGTACTAAGCTTACACAATGGAAAACACAACTGTACTAATATTTGATCTTGGTCTAGTTCGGATAGAGAGATAATTGTTGTTCATATAGTATTTACTTATACTGTCATAAAATTTATGTTTTCTAACTATCTCAACAACCAAGTAGCACAGACAGAACTACTTAGCTTTATATGAAAGCTCTCAGCTGGACAACAAAATGTTGATGGCAGTATGTGTGTAACTTGAATATCTGCTGATATAATGTAAGTTATTTACACAATATTACTGTGTTTTCTATGACTTATAAAATCCAGTTTAAGACCCACTACCTAAAAAATATTACCACTATAAAAACAGTTTTTGCTGAAGAGTTTGCCATTTACACTTTTTAGTAAGCCCGATGGTTCCAGAAATATGGAAAAGTTATGTACTTACCATAACGTTCCATATGAGTTGTTCATCTCGCCTTTATTCGTACACATGGGTTCGGAGCAGAGCCGTCGACCGCTTTACTAGCTAAAGATCTCAGAGTAGCTCGAGGCCAGGCCCCTATCCCATGATGCTCTCTGTCCTACCTCAGATCTAGTTTTCTGAACTCAGCCTGAGCAAGTATAACCCACTAAATAATCCAGCCACAGTAAAGAGTCTCAGCACAAGACTACTAGACCCCAAGTATACTCGCTCTTCGAGACCCTGGAGAGGGAAGGTGGGTGGGAATGTAAGAATAAACGTGAGTTGAACAATTCACATGGAATGTTATGGTAAGTACATAACTTCTTTATGTGAAGTTGTTCAATCTCGCCGTTTACTCTTACAAATGGGTAGCATCTCAAGCACCCTAATCCTGGGTGGCTCAAGGGAGTATATTCGTGAGGACAGTGGAACCAAAGGAAGCTCTGTCCACTTTGTAATGAGTGATAAAGGTATGAGGCTTAGACCAAGTGGCAGCTGCACATATAGTGTCCAAAGGTAAACGAACCATAAAAGCCGAAGAAGTGAAGACGAGCTCTAGTTGAATGGGCCTTCACACCATGCTCTAATGTTTGGTTCGCTGAAGAGTAAATAAGTTTGATGCATTCAGTTAACCATTTGGAAAAGGTAACTTTAGAAACTGGTAATCCTTTCTTAGCGTCAGCATAAGATACAAAAAGTTGGTCAGATCTTCTAAATTCCTTTGTCCTGTCCAAATAGATTCTCAATTGTCTGTGGACATCAACTTTATGCAACATGTACTTCAACTGATTAGATTACGGAAAAAGGTTGGAAGTTCAATAGTTTGGTTCAGATTGGTCTCAGAACACACTTTTGGCGGGAATGAAGCATTAGTCAGCAGTGATAACCCTGTCTGGATGGAACACCAAATACGGGGGTTTGACAGAAAAGGCTTGAAGCTCAGATACCTTGCGTGCTGAAGTAATGGCCACCAAGAAAGAAACTTCAGCTGACAGGATGATGCAGGCTCAAAGGGGTTAAGAATAACACACGTGACAGCACAAAATTTAGATTCCAGGGAGTGAAGGGTTGTCTAACAGGTGGCCTAAGATGAATGTTGCGCTTAAGGAAGGCCCTACATAATCTGTGAGACATTAAATTTGAACCTCCGGCTCCGAGATGAAAATTCAAGATGGTAGCCAATTGAACGCTAATAATAGCAGCTGCAGCACCTTTGTGAAAAAGCTTACATAGGAATTCCAGGATACTAGCAATCAGGGCAATATAAGGATCAATGTTATTTTGAGAGGCCCAAAAAGCAAATTGCTTCCATTTACTAGCATACAACTTTCTAGTAGAAGCCTTATGCAAAGATACAAGAATGTGCTGTACCTCTGAAGAGAATTCGTGTGACCTGGCTAGGTAGGGAATCGGAGCAGCCAAGCTGTCAGTCTGAGGGAACGAAGGGAGGGATGGAGGGCCCCTGATGAATGTTGTCAGTAGGTCTGGAACTGGGACCAGAATAGTACAGTTGTGTACACTTACCATAAATGTAGATGTTAGAGTGTATTCACTGTTGCAGTTATTACATTTGGGTAATCTGCTGGCAGGTTGCCCTCAGTCGGCCTGATTAACAAAGTCTTGGGTCCTGCGTCGGTTGCTGTCCCTTCTTCCATGACGTCAGGTCGTCAGGGTTATAAAACATGCAGCAGACGCCATTTTCAGCAGTTTTTCTTGCCCCAAATGTCAGGTGCCCCTCAAATGGGGAGTAAAGAATATATATATATATATATATATATATATATATATATATATATATATATATATATATATATATATATATACATATATATATATATATATATATATATATATATATACACACACACACACACACACACACACACACACACACACACACACATATATATGGTTCCCTATCAGAAGCCTGAAACACTAAGCCTGAAAATCAAAATCCTGAAACCAAAAGCCTGAAAATTCAAAATCCCGAAAACCCAAAATACTGAAACTCAAAATCCTGAAAACACAAAATGGACATACTGACATCATTGTGGCTTTGCTATTGTTAGCCCTGTGGTGTTAGGTCATGCGTTGGGTTCAGGTCAGTGTGTGGTTGGTTTTCTGTTAGGGTTAGGGGCGGTTTAAGTGAGTTAGGGTTAGGGCACAGGTTAGGCATGTATGCAATAGTGACAAATATTGGGGTTAGGGGCGGTTTAAGTGAGTTAGGGTTAGGGCGCGGGTCAGGTGAGTGTGCGATAGTGACGGACCTTAGGGTTAGGGTCAGGGTCAGTTGGTAGATATTAGTGTCTTTATAGTGACATATTAGCATTATTTGTGTTTTCAGGATTTTGAGTTTCAGGATTTTGGGTTTTCGGGATTTTGAATTTTCAGGCTTTTGGTTTTCAGGCTTATAGTGTTTCAGGCTTCTGATAGGGAACTATATATATATATATATATATATATATATATATATATATATATATATATATATATATATATATATATGTGTGTGTGTGTGTATATATATATATATATATATATATATATATATATATATATATATATATATATGTACATGCAATTTAGACCACAAAAGGTATAGGTATACCTCCAAATAAAAGCAAATACAACAAAAAGGCTTTTGAGCATAGTAACAGAAAGAAGAGGGGGCTGGCAGGTGGGTAATTAGGACTGCAACAGTGAATACACTTGAACATCTACATTTATGGTAAGTGTACACAACTGTACTATGTTCTTCGTGTTTCACTGTTGCAGTCATTACATTTGGGTAGAATCCCAAAGCTATGGTTGGGAGGATGGCATTATACAGCATTAGGAGCAGCTATAAGGCCCTGCAGGACAGCAGTGGCAAAGCCTGCTCTGGATTTAGAGAAGAGAGGTAAATGGCAATGCTTGGTGAACGTATGAACTGAGCTTCAGGTAACAGCTTCTAGAATGTCTCTGGTAGGAACCCCTCTGAGAAAGGCTGCAGAGGTAGATGCAGCCCTGGTGGAATGGGATCTGATCCCCTTGGGGACAGGTTTACCATGATGCATGTAGCAGAAACGAATGCAATGGCTTATCCATTTTGAAACAGTCTTCTTTGAAATAGCCTTCCCCTCTGCCCCTGCAGCAAATGCCACCAGTAGTTGCTCAGATTTTCTTAGAGATTTTGTCCTGTTCAAGTAGAATCTTAGTTGTCTGTGTACATCCAATGAATGCAGAATCCGCTCCCCCTTGTTCTGTGGATTTTGGAAGAAAGTAGGCAGATGAATGGTCTGATTAAGAGCCACACTAGATACCACTTTAGGCATAAAGGCTGGATTGGTCCTAAGCACTACCCTGTCCAGGTAGAAAATAATAAAAGGCCCCACTGCCATGAGAGCCTGAAGTTCTGAAATCCTTCTAGCTGAAGTGACTGCTAAAAGAAAAGCTGTCTTCCAGGAGAGACATTTTATGTCCGCAGTAGCAGCTGGCTCAAAAAGAGATAGGGTGAGCTTTTCCAATACAAAACTGAGGTCCCATGCAGGAGTAGGTGCTCTCCTGGGAGGTCTTAATTTTTGGCCCCTATGAGACACTGCTTTAGCAGGGGATGAGAAAAGAGGGGGTGGCTCTGTGCTGTAATGAGCTGAAATGGCAGAGGCATGGATTTTTATGGAAGAGAAAGATAGGCCCTTGTGAAGCATCTCAGTTAAATATTGAGGAATATTGGGCATTGCTGTGCTTATTCCTTGTGCCTGATTCCAGGCACAGAATCTTTTCCATTTATCAGCATAAGAATTTTTGGTACTAGGCCTTCTAGCCTCCAAAATGACATCCATCACAAGTTTACTGAGAGATGTAGCTGGTGACATTAGTTGATTAGCCATGCTGCAAGATTCAGAGTTTGGAGCCGAGTGTGTAGAATTTGATAATTCTGCTGAGACAATAGATAAGGTGTATGAGGCAAGTAACACGGAGGAAGATGTGACATATTGCATAGGAGCGGGTATCAGTGTTGGCGAGGCCAGTATGGAGCAATCAGAATAATTTTTGGTTTTTCCTGTCTGACTTTTAGTAATACCCTGAAGAGCAAAGGCAGTGGGGGAAAGGTATAGACTGATTCCAGCTGAAGGATAGGGCATCCACTTTCCAAGCTTTTTTGTGATGGATTCTTGTGCAGAATTTGTCCAACTGATAGTTCTGAGGTGAGGCAAAAAGATCTATGTCTGGGCTCCCCCATTTGCGTGTCAACATGCTGAAGATTTGCAGATCCAGTTTCCATTCATGTGGGTCCATAAGATTTCTGCTTAGTTCGTCTGCCAGAGTATTTTGCTTTCCTGGCAGGAATTGAGCTTGTAGATGTACTTGGTAAGTCAAGGCTGTGTTCCACAAAGCCATGGCTAGTCTGCAAAGGGGGTAGGAATGGGTACCCCCCTGCTTGTTTATGTACCCCATGTCTGTGGTGTTGTCCGTCTTTATCAGTAATTGTCCTGGATGAAGAAAGTCCTTGAAAGCTGTCAGAGAATTCTGTACAGCTAGCATCTCTTTCTGGTTGATATGCAGGTGCATTTGATTTGGGCTCCATTCGCCCTAAATGCATCTCCCTGCCAGATGCAGCCCCCAAGCATAGGCTGATGCGTCTGTAGTCAGGGTTTGGGTGGCAGGGGGTAGAATGAATGACAGTCCATTGTTTTGGTGACAGGCCTCTGCCCACCATAGGAACTCTTGCTGCAGGCAAGGAATGATCGGAATCATTGCTTCCAGGCTGTGACAATGTTGACTCCATAACCTTTTTAGGTGCCATTGAAGTTTCCTCATATGCAGTCTTGCATACGGAATTAGAAGAATGCAGGAAGCAATGAACCCCAAGGCCTGCAGAATTTGTCTTGCAGATAACTTGGTTTTTGTGGCCACTTGTTTGAAATAAGTCATCAGTTGGATTTGTTTTCCTGGCATGAGGCAAGTAATCTGGGCAGTTGTATTCAAGCTTGCACCCAGGAATGTAATCTTTTGAGAGGGTACCAGTTGAGATTTCATTTCTTTCATAGTGTACCCTAGGCAAGCTAGAAGCTTTTATACAAACACCAGATGCTGTAGAAGAGTGCCCTTGTTTTCTGCCTGAATTAGACAATCGTCCACATAAGGATAAAATTTGAATGTTTCTTTGTCTGCAAAATGCAATTACTGGTACCAGGCACTTTGTGAAGACCCTGGGCGCAGTAGATAAGCCAAAGGGCAGTTCAGAGAACTGGTAATGCAAATAGCCTGCTTTGAAGCAAAGGTATCTTCTGCAAGACTCCCTGATTGGGATATGCAGGTAAGCCTCTTTTAAATCTAGAGTTACCAACCAGGCATCCTTGCCTAGCATAGGTAGTAACTGTTGTACAGTCAGCATCTTGAATTTTGGAATGTCCAGGAAAGTATTTAGAATGGATAAGTCCATGATTGGACACCAGGATTTGTCTTTTCTGGGTACCAGGAAAAGTCTTGAATAAAAACCCTGTCCCTTTTCCTTTTCTGGTACTCATTGAACAGCCCCCATATCCATGAGGGACGTAACTTGTTTCTGGGCCTCTGCCCACTGATTTGGAGGCAGACCTGTCCATCCATTTGGAATTGGCAATGTGTGGAAATGAAATCTGTACCCCTGGGATACTATATTTAAAACCCACTTGTCCTGGGTAATTAGATTCCAATTTTGTGCATGAAGTGCTAGTTTCCCCCCCAAAGGGGCTGCCAAAAGATAAGTGCTTGGAAATGGCAGAGGAAAGTCATTGACACTGTTTACTGTAGGGAGGTGCCTTGCTACTTCCAGATTTAGAGGTGGAGGCATCCCATTGTTTTGTTCTGTAAGCTCCTTGTGACTGAAACCTGGAGCCTTTGGAGTGTCTGGGTTTGACCTGAGCGGCTCTGGTGGGTACTGGAAAGGACCAATTCTTAGTTGGCCAATGCCTACTGAACCTGGGTGGCTGCACTTGTAGGAACGCTTTTACAGTTTGCATAGATTTAGCTTTGTCTTCCATCTTTTTCAAAACTTCCTCTGCCTTATTACCAAATAGACTGTCCTGTTGTAAAGGAGCATCCAACAATTTTGCTTTGACATGGTCAGGCAGATTTTGTTCCTTTAGCCAAGCATGCCTTCTCATCACAGATCCAGTTACAGCGGCCCTGCAAGAGGCCTAAAAGGAATCAAAACCACATTGCAAAGTATGCTTTCCAACTTGTTCAGCTGAATGCAATAAATTCTGTAACTCTATTTTCCACGCAGTCAGAAATCAACATCATTTTCTGTTTAAGTAAGCCCATGACATGCTGCTGATATTTAAGCATATGAAATTGACAGTTTAAAGCCCTGATTGCCAGGGTTGCAGACGTGTAAACCTTCCTACCCCATCTATCCAGCGCCCTGCAATCTCTATCAGAAGGGGTAGGATTTTTAGCAGTAGAAGCCTTAACACCCTTGGGACCCTGTTTCAGGGTCAGCAGTAGGGTTTTTAAAATGGAATTTGTGGGAGTCAGGAACGCTGTAATATCTGTCTGGTTTACTAGGAGCCAGAGGCAGGGAATCAGGAGCCATGCTAGATTCTGAGAAAACATCATCAACAATGTCTAAAACAGGAGGTATAGCCAAAGGCCTATGCTGAGGAATAAGGAAATCCCTAAGCCTCTTTTTGGATTCTAAAAAATCCTGACTCTCCCAATGAAAATGTTCCCTTAAGGTATGCAAAGTTTCTCCAAAAGAAAAATGCTCAGGAGGAGAAGCAAAAGGGATGGATTCTTCTGCATCAGAGTCCTCAAAAGGTGGAATAGATAATTCCTGATCAGAAGAGGAATCAGAAGAAATGGAAACCTGATCTGAAGATTCATAATCAGTGCCTTGCCTAAGCCTCTTAGCAGGAGGGGGTTGGGAACCCCTGATCAAGTTAATTAAATGCTCAGCCATTTTGATCATTTGTTTTTTAGGCATGGGGCCTGTGCACGTGGTCCAAGCAGCGGGTTTTTTTTTAGACACAGAAGTTGGTTTTGGCCTTGGTTTTGAAGATAGCGTCTGTTTAATATACAAATCTTTAGTCCTGAAAACACCCTCAGAAGCCGGTGCCTGCTCAACGGCTCCGGACCCATCTAACGTAGGAGACATCTGCGGGTTCAATACTTAGAGAGTCTCGCTGCATACTGGACTCCGTATGGGTCTCAGCAGAGGCCTGCGAATCAAAAGTAGCGGGTATCAGGGGCTGCAAAAGTGTCTCACTGAGTACCGGCAAACCGGCGACTGGCTTAGGAGAAGCTTCGGCGTCGGTTTTGGACATCGACGGTCTGTCTTTTTTTTTTTTTGTGAATGCCGGTAGTCGGATTGCTAACCGACGACATTTGAGGATAGTTAAATCTTAAGCCAAAATATTTAGATGCAAAAATATACCAACACTTAATAGTGCGTCGGTTAAATTTAGCACAAAACTGACAGCAAGGCACGTTGTGGTCAGGGCCTAGGCAAGGAATACAGTACAAATGAAAATCCTTATGAGGTATTTGCTTCCCACAAGTAATACAATTATTAACTTTTACTTACATCGGTAAGGAGCAAGAAAAAGTTTCCCCAAAGGGGTACTTACCTTTAAGTTGAAGACTTTGGTTCTGAAACTCGAAAACGAAAATTTCAGGAGTCTGCCAACTGGCACTTGCGAACTGCTTCTGCTTCAGGCACCACACGGCAAGAAAGACTGATGAAAATGGCGTCAGCTGCATGTTTTATACCACTTATGACCTGACATCATGGAAGAAGGGACAGCAACCGATGCAGGACCAGGCCGACTGAGGGCAACCTGCCAGCAGATGACCCAAATGTAATGACTGCAACAGTGAAACACGAAGAACATCCAAGGTTCCTCCAGTTGAGAGAGTCGAAAGAAGGGGAACCAAATCTGATGAGGCCAAAGAGGGGCTATTAAAATTACAGTCCTTCCCAGGGTTTTGGCTTTCTGCAAGAATTTCGGAATCAGGGGAATAGGTGGATTTGCAGTGGTGATGGACAGGTTGACAGATGAGATCAGACAAGAGGCCCTGTGGACTATGATGTTTGCAGATGACATTGTGATCTGTAGTGAGAGTAGGAGTCAGGTTGAGGAGACTCTGGAGAGGTGGAGATATGCTCTAGAGAGCAGAGGAATGAAGGTCAGCAGGGCTAAGACAGAATATATGTGTGTAAATGAGAGGGAGGGTAGAGGAATGGTGAGGATGCAGGGAGTAGAGTTGGTAAAGGTGGACGAGTTTAAGTACTTGGGATCAACAGTTCAGAGTAATGGTGAATGTGGAAGAGGTGAAAAAGAGAGTACAGGCAGGGTGGAATGGGTGGAGAAGAGTGTCAGGGGTGATTCGTGACAGACGGGTACCAGTAAGAGTGAAAGGGAAGGTCTACAAGAGGGTAGTGAGACCAGCTATGTTATATGGGTTGGAGACAGTGGCATTGACAAAAAGGCAGGAGTCAGAGCTGGATGTGGCAGACTTAAAGATGTTAAGATTTGCACTCGGTGTGACTAGGATGGATAGGATTAGGAATCAGTATATTAGAGGGTCACCTCATGTTGGGACAGTTTGGAGACAAAGTAAGAGAGACGAGATTGCGTTGGTTTGGACTTGTGCTGAGGAAGGATGATGGATATATTGGGAAAAAGATGCTAAGGATGGAGCTGCCAGGTAAGAGGAAAAGAGGAAAAGAGGAAGGCCTAAGATAAGGTTTATGGACGTGGTGAGAGAGAATATGCAGGCGGTTGGTGTGACACAGCAAGATGCAGAGGACAGGAAGAAATGGAAAGAGATGATCCACTGTGGCGACCCGTAACGGGAAAAGCCGAAAGATGATGATGAGGGGTATAGGTGGAAAGGCATACAGGAGTCCCGGGGGCCAATCGTGTACGAGCGAGTCCCTTGGGCTTTCCCCTGGTGGGGGATTTAGGGCAAAGTAGCTTCTGCATTTGGCATTCATAGGGGATGCAAACAGGTTGCAGCAAGGCTGGTCCCATCTGCAGAAAATCTTCTCCGCAACCTCATTTTTGACAGACCACTTGTGCGGTAGCAGAATGGCTCTGCTCAATTTGTCCGCTATCAGAAAGTGCCCGGTGGACACAGCCCACTGCCAAATTCTCAACTCCTCTCGACACAGGGGGTAAGACTTTGTTCTTCCTTGCTTGTTGATGTACCAGACTAGTGACATGTTGTCCGTCTGTATCGCAATTGTCCCTAGAGGCAGATAGTCGTGGAAGTGCTGCAACGCCAAAAACACCGACCAGGTGCATTGGGCTGTTCTTCCCTGAAAAAGCCCCCCCACCCTATCGAGAAGCATCCTTGGTCACCATGGCTGACTGCAGGGGGAGAACAAATGGTTGACCTACCGTAACTTGTTGGCTGGTCAACCACTAGCGAAGATACTTCTTACAAGAGTCCGTAATCATGATTAAGAATGACACGGGAAGTTGTTGGTATGACCACTGGGTGAATAGTAACCATTGAAGAATCCTCATGTGCATACGTCCCAGAGGAACTGCTATGAGCATAGCTGCTATGGTGCCTAGGAGTTTCAGTACTTGATGGGCTGGTACCTTTCTTCTCTGCAGAATGTCCGAGACCTAATTTCGGAGAGTGGTTATTCTGTCCAGGGGCAAAGTTACTCTGGCAATGGTAGTGTCTAGTTCTGCTCCGATAAAGGAGATACACTGCGATGGTGACAACGCAGACTTTTCCAAACTGATAGTGATGCCTAACTGAGAGCAGAGTGTGAGATCCCTGGACAGAATTAGTTGATGCCTGGAGGCGGCAGTGAGGAGCCAGTCACCCAGATACGGAAACACTCTGTAACCTTAGATGCCTCAAGTGAGCCGTAACCACTGCCATGCATTTGGTAAACACTCTGGTGGCTGCTGAGAGTCCAAAGGGCAGTGCTCGTAATTGGTAGTGACTGGCTCCCAGCCGGAAACGCAGATGATCTCTGGATGGCCTAGCCAATTTGATGTTGTAGTACACATCCTTGAGATCTATAAAGCACATCCAATCGTCCACTCCGAGGAATGGGAGAATAGACTGAGGCATGACCATCCGGAACTTCTCCTTCTTTACAAATGTGTTGTCTGCTGAGATCCAAGATGGGCCTCCAATCCCCTGTCTTCTTTGGAACTAAAAAGAATCTGGAGTAAGTTCTGGATGACTCTTTTCCTGCAGCCTCTGAATTTCTACGGCTACTTGATCCCTGAGACTGGATGGAATGTCTGGGATGTTTTGCCAACAGGTGGATTTTCTAGAAATGGGATGATGTAACCTCTAGTAACGATGCTTTGTACCCAAGAATCTGTTGTAATTCCTAGCCAGGCATCTGGATACAAAGCCAAGCAACCTCTGACTGCCTCCAGAGCAGGACAGTCACGCCTCCCTTCAGGAGCGCTGATAGGGCTTACCAAGGAACTGATTCCTGTCACCCTGGTTCTGTGGACCCCCCTCTGCCGCCTGGGCAGCGTCTTCCATTATTTCCCCCTCCTCTGTCCCTGGAGGGCGGTTCACTACGTGTGTTCTGGAAAGCTCCTTGGGACTTTCGGAACCACATTTTTCCACATTTCTGCCCTTTGGGGTATGGTCTGGTAGGGGTGGAAAAACAGGCTCCTACGGCACAGAGTCTTTCCCTCCTGCTCCCACCTAGTCAGTCTCTCCCTGACTTTGGGCCCAAACAAAGAAGGACATTGAATGGGGTGGGTGTTGACAAAGGAAGACTTGAAGGCTTCCGCAAAGGAGCATAAGCTCATCCAGGACCGTCTCTGAAGAGCTATCGCTGAACCCGCTGCCCGACCCGAACCATCGGCTGCATAGGAAATGAGCCACATGGACGAGTTCACAATGGAGTTAAGGGTATTAAGTTGTGCTGTCACTTTGTTAGACAGAGCACCATCTGTATTGCCCTGCAGAGTATCTCCAAGCTCTTTCAGGAGATCTCTTTGAAGACAGGTAAAATGAGTCAGATAGTTAAGTGATGGCATAGTAAATGTCGCAGAACTAAACATGCATTTCCCGTATCTCTCCATCATCCTGGAATCCCTTTTAGGAGGATGGACAGTAGAAGAGATTTCTAACATCTCTTTCTTGGTGGCCGCTGCTGCCACCACCATGGCATCAATGGGGACTCCCTTAGTGTGGAACATCTTGTCTTGGGGGGAGGTGATAAATTTGCTAGGCCTCCGAGGGACCGGTTCCATAGTGTCAAGAGACTCCCATGCCCTTCGAGTAACCAATTCTATCAACTCGAAGGGTGAAGTCACCCAGGAGGTGGAAGGTTGAGACCCAAAGGCCTTCAGGAGCACCGACTCATCCTCAGAAGAGCTAATGGACTGCCAGTCACCCCTCTGCTTCAGGACTTCCAGGATATCCACAAAGGAAATAGCCTCCGAGGGGGGACCGTGGGGACCCTTCCGATTCCTCCAAGTCAGTGTCTGATGTCAAAGACTCCTGTGGGGAATCTAATTGCCTCCTCTTGCATAATCTCTTCCTGGGAACCTCATCAGTGGGGGCTTCTGGTGAGGTTTCAGTAGAGCATGGGTCACCCAATGGGGTTACCTGAAGCTCCAGGTCTCTACGCTTCATAGGGACCTGCGATGTAGAGGCAGAAAGCGGCACT